>NC_012874.2:14183044-14185630 GCF_000003195.3 Sorghum bicolor
AAAAATGTCAAGGTGATGAAAACATTGATGAGCAGCTTTATTTGTTGGCCAGGCAACCATCATGGCATGTCCTCACATACAAAGGGTACGAGATAAATGGTAACACATTTTACACAGTTGGCCAAGATAAAAGGAGCACCAACCAAAATAGTGGTGTACGCGTGGATGCCACGGATCCAAATGGGAACAGGCAAACATATTATGGACGCATAGAAGACATATGGGAACTAGTCTATGCAGCTAATTTTAAAGTTCCTTTGTTCCGGTGCCAATGGGTGAAGATGACCGGAGGTGGGGTAATAGTCGACAAGGAGTATGGGATGACAACCGTGGACCTTAACAATAGTGGGTTCAAAGACGAACCATTCGTCCTTGCTGCAGACGTGAGTCAGGTGTTCTATGTCAAAGATATGTCTACGAAACCAAAGAGAGGAAAAAATGATGACCACTCAATCATCAATGAGCCAAAGCGCCACATTGTCCTTTCTGGGAAAAGAAACATTGTCGGAATTGAGGACAAGTCAGACATGTCAGGCGATTACGAAAGGGATGATCGAATTCCGCCCTTCATAGTCAACAAAGACCCAAGCATTCTGTTAAACAATGAGGATACTCCATGGTTACGACAGGATCATAACCAAGGGTCATACGTCAAGAAGAAGTTCACTGTTGTGTCGGCTTGACTTTTCCATTTGGGACAATCTAGGGTTCGGTCAAAGGGTGTGTTTGTAAAAACCAATGCTTTGACTTTGGTCAAACTTGGTCAAATAACCCATTTGATGACTTGAAATGAAAAAAGTTTGAATACAAAGTTGTTAGAGATCATCAAAATCTATATTTTATATATTGTCCATTTTTCCATTTGGATAATTTTGAGCCAATCCTAATTACATTTCTATAAAATCCAAGACGGGTTTTGATCAAATTTGGTCAAATGACAAACTAAATTACTTCAAATGAAAATATTTTGAATACCAAGTTGTTAGATATCTTCAAGATCTAAACTTTTTATATACACAACTTTTCCATTTGAGAAAGTCTAAGTTAACAATACCCACCAATTCTTGAATCTCACACAAACTATATGAAACTATATGTGTCAATTGTGGATTTTCAACTACACCTTCCCAAAACTTTGTCAAATGCAAAAATGGTCTGTATATGAAATGTATATTTTGATGAGTGGAACAATATTGGTATTCATGACTTTTCCATTCGAGACCATCTAGGGTTCCGAAACCGCTGCGTGGCTATGAGTTCTATGAAAATTCAAAATTCAGTGGTACAAACTTTTCCAAATGAAAAGTTGACCATTAGACAAAATGTAGAACTTGATGAGTGTAGCAAACTTTGTATTCATGACTTTTCCATTTGAGACAATCTAGGGTTCGGTCAAAGGGTGTGTTTGTAAAAACCAATGCTTTGACTTTGGTCAAACTTGGTCAAATAGCCCATTTGATGACTTGAAATGAAAAAAGTTTGAATACAAAGTTGTTAGAGATCATCAAAATCTATATTTTATATATTGTCCATTTTTCCATTTGGATAATTTTGAGCCAATTCTAGTTACATTTCTATAAAATCCAAGACGGGTTTCGGTCAAACTTGGTCAAATGACAAACTAAATTACTTCAAATGAAAATATTTTGAATACCAAGTTGTTAGATATCTTCAAGATCTAAACTTTTTATATACAAAACTTTTCCATTTGAGAAAGTCTAAGTTAACAATACCCACCAATTCTTGAATCTCACACAAACTATATGAAACTATATGTGTCAATTGTGGATTTTCAACTACACCTTCCCAAAACTTTGTCAAATGCAAAAATGGTCTGTATATGAAATGTATATTTTGATGAGTGGAACAATATTGGTATTCATGACTTTTCCATTCGAGACCATCTAGGGTTCCGAAACCGCTGCGTGGCTATGAGTTCTATGAAAATTCAAAATTCAGTGGTACAAACTTTTCCAAATGAAAAGTTGACCATTAGACAAAATGTAGAACTTGATGAGTGTAGCAAACTTTGTATTCATGACTTTTCCATTTGGGACAATCTAGGGTTCGGTCAAAGGGTGTGTTCATCATGATATATATTTTTATATTTTTTATTTGATGAAAATTATACCCAACTAGCATTCCTAGTAATAAATAACAAAAATAAAAAGTTTTACGTCAATATGATGTGAAAATAAATTTCCAGTTCATTGGATATAGTTTTTGTAAATTTATTGGAATAATATATTTTTGCATTAACAAAATACTAAACAATTCTTACAAAATCATTGCAAATTATAAAAATACAATAAGATATTTAAGTTTAAAAGTTTTCATGTGTATATTAAAACAAATTACAATATATGTCACTGTTTAAAAAACATTATGCAAAATATTTAATTTACTATACAATTTATAATATAAACTGTATATATAAAACAATTAAAAATCACTAAACTAAAAAAATGGGCCTTTAGCACCGGCCCATAGTGGGAACCGGTGCTAAAGGGTCCTGAAAATTTCAGGAGCCCGCCCTAGCGCGCGCTGGACCCTTTAGCACCGGTCCGTGGCGGAACCGGTGCTAAA
>NC_012874.2:14186127-14188151 GCF_000003195.3 Sorghum bicolor
AACACACCATATACATATATATATTTTTATGCATTTTTATATATACATGCATTCAAGATATATTGCATATTTTTATATATATACATTAAAATATATACATAAATTAATACTACAAATCAAAACACCATATACATATATATACATTTATATATTTTTATGTATATATGGTGTTTTGATTTGTTGTATTATTTTTTGTATATATTTTTATGTATATATATATATATATGTAATATTTTTTGTATGTATGTATATTTTTTTTGTACATATATACACACATATATATAGTTTGTATGTATGAATTATAATTGTTTGTATGTATATATTATTTTTTTAATATATTATTCTAGTATATATATATAGTATGTATGTATGTTTTATTTTTTGTATATATGTATTATTTTTTGTATGTATGTATATTATTTTTTGTACATATATATACACACACATATATATAGTTTGTATGTATGAATTATAATTGTTTGTATGTATGTATGTATGTATGTATGTATGTATTATTTTTTTAATATATTATTTGTAGTATATATATAGTATGTATGTATGTTTTATTTTTTGTATATATGTATTATTTTTTGTACATATATACACACACATATATATAGTTTGTATGTATGAATGTATTATTTTTTTAATATATTATTTGTAGTAGTTTTTTTAGTATATATTTGTTGTATATTATTCTTGTATCATATTTTATTTTCTAGTGTTTTGTAAATATTATTGTTTGTACTATATTATTCTAGTATTGTTTTTATTCTAGTGTATTACTTGGCTTAAAAGATTCTAGTATTATTTTTAGAGCACTCCAACACTTTAATTTGTAGTAGTACTAGTAGTAGTATATATATAAGTCTCTAATATATGTTCTAGTAGTGTTTAGCCACTAAATTTATTCTAGTAGGGTTTTGTATATATTTTTGTTTGTACTATATATTATTCTACTTTTTTTTATTAATGTATTACTTGGCTTAAAAGATCCTAGTATTATTTTTAGAGCACTCCAACACTTTCATTTGTAGTAGTATTAGTGTATTTCTTATCTTATATAGAATATATATATATGTATGGTTGCAGACATAGAAATGGCTGACCATCCTCATGATGATCCTGATTATATGGAAGCTGCCATTCAAAATATAATCGACGACGGTAGTCAGTACTTCGTTGATTACCACGACATCATGCAAGGCAATCGTACTGAGCAACAAGAGGGCAATGCCCCTGAGCAACAAGAGGGCAATGCCCCTGAGCAACAACTTGTCGTGCAACAAGAAGAAAATACTGGCGAGGTATGTAAATGTAAACATATATAAATAATACATCTCTTACATTAGGTTTTAGACTTATTACTTGGTTATTAATTTAGTATTTTTGTTTCTATATGTACGTGTAGCCTTCTGGATCGACCTCTACGGGGAGAAGCGTACCTCCACGAGGACCAAAGAAGCCGTTGGAGGGCCGCTATGTAATCTCTGAGTTTGAGATAGCTACAGGCAGACCACTTGGTGAGCATGCAAATAAATATGTTAATCACTGTGGATATCTTGTGAGAGATCAAATACCGATCAGTTGTCGTGAATGGAGAGAGAAGCGAGGTGCTCCTGAGATCAGTTTTGTCTCTGATCGTGACAAGGAGTTAGTTTGGAAAGCCGTCACAGACGTTTTCACCTTCGACACCAACGATGAAGAGTTAAAGGTGCGAATTTATGACTGGACTATGAAGAAGATGGCAGTACTCTTCCAGAATTGGAAGAAGTCTTTGTACAATAAATATGTCAAGAAAAACGAGACTCCAGATTTCAACCTCAAGCAATATGTAAAGCTGAGGGCCTTCTGGGATGACTTTGTGCAGTACAAAACATCAGAAGAGGGCGAGGAACGAGCCAATAGAAACAAAGAGAATGCCAGTAAAAAGGCATACCACCATCATATGGGATCAGGTGGTTATAAGAGTGCTGCTCCCAAGTGGGACCGAATGGAACAGGAGATGCTTGCTAGGGGGGTCA
>NC_012874.2:14190951-14313188 GCF_000003195.3 Sorghum bicolor
TCTATGTGCATATTACGTGTGCAAATTCATGATGGCACAAGTCAATCAAACACCCACAGAGACGCTCAGAGTACGTTACATGTCTCTTTTCATTATCTCCTGAATTATATTGAATAACTTAGATAACTAATACCTTTTTTATTTATTTCAAATTAAAGACGGAATGGCTGAGGGAAAAGGTCCTACAACAAGACCGAATCAAAGCTATCCAAGAGACGATAGCAGGATTTCTCCGCGACCAAGTGATCAATCCAAACGGCGAGTTTCACTTCAACGGCAACGAAACTCTTATACCAAACAACGATGATCATTTGTATCGTTTGTAGACATTGGGAGAACAAACTCTATGTATATATGTGTTACGAATTTTGTACATATAAAACTATATATATATAAAGCTTTTTACATATCTATTTAATTTTTGATGTGGTCTATTCATTTTATTATAGGCAAAGCTTAACTATTAAGCTTAGCCTATAATTTTCATTTATATATGCTTAATATGCGTGTAATATAAATATATTATTGTATCAGCAAAACATGTATTGAAAAACCTATTATTATATATTATATATAAACCATAAACAGAACCGAAGAAGTGAATTAAAAAAAAAGAAAAAGAAACCCTTTAACACCGGGTTGGGCGCAACCGGGACTAAAGGGTGGGCCTTTAGTCCCGGAAGGGCAGCACCGGCTCGGGAACCGGGGCAACAGGCCCTTCCCGACCGGTGCTAATGCCCGATCATGCAGCAGTGCTAGTACATATATACATGTATATGTACGCATAATCTCAGCAATACACCTCAAACTAGATATATACACATACACGTATACGCCACCGTACCTTGTTTACTTGGTTCTAGAAGCCTTGAATCACGGCAAATAACAGTAAATATATTATTCAAATAGTTTATTAACTAGATGGGATCTGTTAGTTGCATGCCGAATTGCGTGATGGGATCCAAACCCATTAGGGAGGTAACGGACCCGATGTCTCCAGGCTGCACCCCCGATGTCCGTTGAGCCCCGACCTTCGCGTGCATATATATCAGATCGGTGTAGATACTCGTACGTGTAGGGAAAACTCATCCTATATATATATATACGAAAATTCCTTTGTACACGTACGTGTAGTTACTCTCATCTTCAATAAACTACATTTTATATGTATTCATATTTTTTTATCGGTTTGAGTATGTTTATATACTCATATTAAGATACTCTAAATCTTACCACGTGAAAAATTTTCAAAAAAAATATTTTTTAAATATATTATTAAAATGCCACTACTATATTATATACAATAAGTATAACCATATACTCTATGTATGCATGCATACTTAACGTATATATCACTATAGATGGTCTAGTATGATCATATACTTTGTCTATATACATTTCGTCCGGTCATATATACCTTAAATATAGAGATATATACATGAGAGTAACTACACGTGCGTGTAAAAGAAACGCGTCCTATATATATATATATATATATATATATCAGAAATATCCAGCTCTAACTGTGGGTAACTACCCACCAGGGTGTGGTAGCTATCATCCTTACTTGATTATTGACGCGTGTCCTCGGTGCTCAATCGCTCGGCCTATGCTAATTCTCTCAAAGTCGTATAGCAGTACCATGACATCCTGTGCAGTTTTCTCAGCTCCCCTTTCTAACACATGCAGGAGGGCGGAGGGGACCAGCGTCTCATTTTTAATTGCTCCATCTCGTGACCTTGGTTCATGCACAGGCTTCAAAATTTTTAGATAATCAAGCTTCAAATGCTAATATATTTTTAATCAGATATCCAATTTGTAATCTTTTTTTCACCATAATATTTCATAGAATTTCATCTAAAAAAAGTCCCACATGACCATTTTTTGAAGAAAAAAATGACATGTGAACCCTGCATATCATACTTTCAAATATTGCAAAAAATTGGTGGAATGGTCGTGAAAATGGAAAATTCTTGGCCAAAATTCTTGTAGTAGTCCAGATTTTTTGTAGATACCTAGTGAATATACTCTAGAGAGAGAGTATGGTCATGTACGATTTGAGCAATTCCGGGATCAGTAAAGGCACTATAGGCGTACTTACGCGTGGATGGAGATACATAAATCATCGATAGGAGTAGGATCTGTATAATCACTAACCTGAAAGAAGACGGAGGCTTGCACGCAGGTTGCAAAGCTGTGCTGCCTTCACATCCCCAGAAGAACAGTGCTCGCCTTCGTCGTTGACACGCCGAGTATGAGGAGCTATCATCAGGGACTATAAATACTTTGTAGACAAAGGAATAAAAACAAGATCAATCACGACTTTTGTGTAATGTATGTATGGAGCCCCGCGTGGACTGGATCACAGAGTTGACTTGACCTCGTCTCGACCTTTTTACGGGCCGATGCATCTATTGGTGTGCTAGGCCGTGGGCTCTGTGACACTGTATCTAGTGAGTTGGCCCATTAGATCAACTAGGCCATGACAAGCACACACTCCAAAATTCTTTATAGGCTCTACACTGAAACAAATTGCTGGGTCTGGCTTGATCATGTTTAAGCTTTAATTATCAGTGATTCATTGGTTAGAAAACACCACAAGGTGTGGGGATCCTAATTGTAGAAACTAGAGACTACATCAGCGCTTGTGCGTTGGATTTGTTAAAATTCAAAGTCTTTACAAGACTAAAAATAGTATGCGAACAAAGCCTATGAATGGTGGCTAAATTAATGAAGAGGAGAAAAACACTATAGAAGCTTGTACTCATTCAATTGTTACCCTCTATAAAAGGGGTCACTTTCAACTAATGAAAAACAAAAGAGAAAGTGAAAGTGAAATACAGAAACAAGCTCTCTTCCTCCCATTTCTCTGTGTCCCAAATTCCAGTGTCGTGAGTGTGGTTGTGAGAAATCTAGTAATTCGATTCCTAACACATTATCAGCACGAGCTCTACCGAGCTAAGAGGGTAAGAAGGTAGGAAATCGATTCATCCGAGGCTTACTTCTATATCTCCTTGTTTTTGAACAAGCATGAGTTCCTCACCGCCACCCTAAAGATGTGCGTGCGGACATGCACAAGCCCAGCAGGCCCGCCACAGCCATGCGTAGTCGCAACACCCCTAGGCCATTGAGTAGACTAACGGGCGCCCCTAGCCCCGCCAGCACGCGGGCTCGTTGCGCCAGGCCACAATGGCCGTAGGCGTGCTAGGCTGCTGACTTGGCACGCCGGCCACCGCTGCGCACTAGGCCAGCCGCGGGCGCAGCACCGCCGCCGCGTGCTAGCCGGCCATGGGGGAGCCATGCTGGCCACTGCGCGCCGTGGCTGCGGATGTGACGCGCTGGCTGCCTTGCACCCCTAGCCTCCTCCCCCTTCTCTCTCTATAGAAGAAGATAAGAAGAAGATAAGGAAGAGAGAGAAATGGGAAGGGGAAATGATAGGGTTAGGGTTTTACCTTCTCAATTTATATGGAACCCGAATAAATATGAGCCGTCCATCATGATCATTGGGCCTATTAGGCCGGCCCATGAGGGATAAATTTGGCCCATTAACGGTTGAGTTGCGCATGTTATTCATTATTTACGCAAAATAGGGCCTAAAATCTACTATAATACATAAATACACGATCCGAAGCTCATGAAACTTGTGTGGCCCATAGTCCACCGTAATTCTTTATAACATTACTATTATTGTCATTATTACTATCATTTATTTATTGCAACTATTTATTGCATTTAAATTCTGCCTATTTACTTTATTATAATTCTTAATATTTAATTGCAAAGTAATCTTGAAGATTGCACCTAGGAAATTTATACATCGTCTTGAAGACTATGTTAAGTTGTAATCCTGAAGATTATGCCCCGACATCCATTAATTATGTACATTAATTTGTGCAGGCATGTCAAATATTGTAAAGATGGATTTCGAGATTCTCGCCATCGATAGCAGCAACTACCTCACTTGGGCAACCAATATCGAGATCAGACTCGATGGCATGAGCCTGGATCATACCATTCTCGCTTGAAGCTGGCAAGAATGAGCACATAAAGCAAGACAAAACAAGGGCGTTGCACTACCTACAACACCACCACCACCACCCATACTTAAAGTGTGAATACACGACGAAAAAAGTTCCACTAGTCTTGTGGCAATCCCTGAAGGATCACTTTTGCTAGGAGCTGACAATTATGCTCCCTAGAGCACAAGAAGACTAGATCAACCTACGCTTCCAAGACTTCAAGTCCGTGGCTACGTACAACTCCGCTTTACACAGAATTGTGACCAAACTACGTCTTTATGGCCAGAAGATCACTGACACTGATATGATTGAGAAGCCTCTGTCCACCTTCCACCCCGACAACATAGTACTTCAATAATAGTACAATAACTCAAAGTACACCAAGTACTATGAGTTGACTAAAGTGCTATCTATTGCCAAACAATAGAATAAAGTTCTTATGATCCAATCATCTGAATGATCATTCAGTCAGGCATATGTTTTGGTCCCTCAACCATTCAGTCAAACGTCGCCTGTGCTGTTTCATGACCCAATCATCTGAATGACCATTCCTCTCCTCTGTAATAAGAGCCATGTGTTCGTCAACGTACCATTGCATCTATTTTGTGTTCTGCAAAACACAGCAATGCACGTGACTGACAACTTCGTATTCATAGTCAATGAATGTTTTTCTACAACTAATGGCCTTTCTAGCCAGCCTACCCTTGTGATGAGAATTGGGATTGCTAATCCCTCTATGTACTTTCAGGTACTCTTGACAACACTCGATGACTTCTTCATTACTATAACCCTCTATCATGGAGCCCTCTAGGTATGCTCAATTATACAAGTATTAGCTTAAGACCGACATGAACCGCTCATACGACCACATCTCATGCAAGTAGCAAGGGCCCAACACCTCTATCTGATGAACCATGTGAATCATGAGATGTACCATTATATCAAAAAAGTGGGAGGTAAACACATCTCAAGTTGGTCATGGGTCTTGTTGATGCAAAAGCTGATCTGCAAACACAAAGGGCTAATACCCGATTCAAACGTTAAGGCATGCCAGCCGATTTGACCTTACTATCGGCAAAGGTGATAACTCGAATACTTTGGTCCCGACAACAGCGATGCGCCCGGATGCCACGGCCAAGAGGTATTCACGCGGAACTTGAGAATATGTCGAGCTTAAGTCGATGAACTCCTAAGAACTCATAAAAAAGGAAAAATATGATGAAGTCGTCGAAAAAGTAGATGCTGGAATATGAGTAAAAATGTGTATTTGATTGATTGATTGATTCATATTACAAAGCCCTAGGGTCTATATTTATACCCTGCTCGAAAGAGCTACAACCAGACACGACTAGAATTCGAATTCCAAATTAAACAGAATCCGTGTACAAAAGATTTAAATGACTAAGGGAAACATAAAACTATCCCACCGTGACAGGCTGGGACACCACCATGGACCAATTGACAACCTCCAAGTCTTCCTTCCATGTCATCGGCAGACTCTCCATCGGCAACGATTAATACTGGCCATCGGCACAAACACATCACCACCTATGGACTTAGCCACATTCAGTTGTCTCTTCATCGGTAACCACCCTCATCGGCAACTCTCCTGCAGACCAATCACTATTGCCTTTTCTTGCCGATCTACACTCTACTGATCCTGGGTACGTGTCCAAAAACAGTGTCAACACATGCCCCCCAATTTCGGAGTATGAAATCATTAATGCTCTGAAATTTTCTGCAGTAATGATGCCTTTCCGCAATTAATTCTCCCAATTTAGTAACCGAAAACCTTATTCTGAACAATCTTGGTTCGATTCCTCCGCAGATTCCTCGAAATCCTCAACTCCCAAACAGACATCTCCACTTTAATTGCCCATCGGCAACATTACCGTTACAAGACGCTGCCGATAGACTGATCAGGAAATCCCGCATAGCGAAATATCTCAACCTCTCAAACGGTTATCTCCACTTTATTCGCCCATCAGCACTATTACCGTTACAAGGCACTGCCGATGGACCGACCAGGAGATCCCGCACAGTGAAATATCTCTGGATCATGACCGCTTCCTGTCAAATCACCTGCACAATCCCTTGATTACCGTGCGAACAGTTATCATATCTACCTGAGTACCCTCGGATTTCACGGATACGGTGAAGAGATAAGTCAGATGTGCCCCTGCCCGTTTTGTCCTATAAGTAGTTCCTTCTCGGGTACTCCTTCCCCATCACATCATCCTACAGCCCCAACTCCACTTTCCCGGCGGCGGCGCTGCTCGAAAGCTCCAAGAACTCCAACGAAGCCCTTTCTTCACCAACCTCAAAGTCTTCGACCATCCTTTTCGCAAGGAGAGGGCCATCAACTTCGCTGTTCCCGAGGTCAGTTCATCATCCTTTCTCTCGTACTTTTACTGTATTCCTGTTCATCCGCAATTCATTTTACTGAACATACTTCTTTTTCTTTCTTTGTTCTTCTTTTTACTCTCAAAACCAATAGAATCTGTCCAATAAAATTGTCATCCCTACCGATCAGCCACACCTCCAATGTCTTGGTCCCTTAGGGAATCCAGATCCCACCGATCTTATTAACGCAGAAACAAACAAAATCCCCTTTCGAGCCGAGAACTTTTCTCTGGATCTGTGGAAGGACACCTTCCGTTCCTGGCCCAGTCCTACCGTGGGATGGAAGGATTGGTTTTTGAGAGTCAGCCACTCAAATGAAGTCCAGTGGGGCGAGAGAAAACTGGACCAATGCATCAGGCTGTCCATTGCCGATATGTATAGGAATGAGTCACTACTGATAGCTGCATCATATTTCTGGTCAGACACACTCAATGCTTTTGTCTTTGGCCACGGTCCTGCTTCCCCAACACTCGCCGATGTGGTCATGCTTACTGGCTTAGATGTATCTTCTGCCGATAACACCCATTTTTTCGATACAAAACCTAGTGCTAAAGTAGAAACTCGTTCCATCGGCGGTTGGTCAGGGTACATCTATAAATACAAACGAACATGCCCTGTGAGCATAAAGGAACAGACCAGATTCCTGAACATGTGGCTGGACAAATTCGTATTTTGTGGTCGATCGGCAGGACCAACTTCCATCTACCTAGCAGCAGCAGAAAAATTAGCCAATGGTGGCCGATTTCCCCTCGGCCGATACCTGCTTGGCGCGGCTTACCACCTCCTTCATCAAGTAACCAGGAAACTCCTACTCGGCCAGCCCATCGGCAACTTGGGGGGTCCCTGGTGGTTTATCAACATGTGGCTTAGCCTTCACATGCACAAACGTCTCGAGTTTGACCTTTTTGCACAGCGCTTCCCCAGGGATATAGCCGAGGATTATGAACTGGATGAGGAAGAATCGGCAACTCGCCCTCCTCTAAACTTTGGCGAGGCTGTCATAGTTCTGCCCGGTACAGGGGGCAATGCAGACGAGGTCAGCCGATTCTTCCAAACCCTGTATGAAGGCTTGACTAGAGAACAGCGAGCATGGTTGCCGTATGATGATCCAGACACCATGTTTCCTTTGGTCTTCCATCCGTTCAACGACGCTCTCAACAAGGATCATGAAGTGATGATGGCACTGATCACCCCAGAGCTATACCAGTAAACTTCTTTGACAGTGGGAAAACCTCCAACCAAACCTATGAGTTTTACAACCCATCGGCACTAGCCCGTCAATTAGCTTTCAGCAGCTGCCGATTGCACTCTGTTATGCCGATGTGATAAAACCCAGAGAAGCCATCACTAACCTCCTCGAGTGGATCCGAGTAGCCCAACTGCCATCGAGTGCCTATACGGATGCAAATTTATCAGAGTGGATCCTGGCCGCCTTCATCACTCAGGCGTACAAACAATGGTGGGAGGAATGGAAGGAGCACTTGTTCTGCAAATCAGCCCTTACGTACCGCGGCATGATCGATCCTTAGTACAAAGTTCCCGATAACACTGTAAGTATTTCCAAACCGATGTCTCAATCCTTTCAATTCTATTTCCATCGATAACTTACTTTTTGTATTATATTGCAGGCTGACAACGCTCCCCATCGGTCAGTAGGAGTGGCAAACCGATTGATCTTTTTCCATCAGGCCCGATCTCTTCAATCGGCAACAACGCTCCCACTTTGGCTGCCATAATGCATCGAGTCGTACGCCATAAGAAAGTCACCACCAAGAGGACATCTCCATTGGTAGTTGCCTTCACCTTAGCACAGGCCTTCAAGGTAATTATTCGAACCCCTTTCATTCATACCGATTCCACTCTCACATCTGCTACACTTGTACTCACAAATCCCCCTTTCTGTATCAGCACACCGGCGCATCGGCAAAGACCAGAAGCACAAGTGCCGATGCCCCCCAGTCCAGTCAGCCGAAGAGGAAAGGTGCCAAGAGTACCAAAGCACAAACAAAGCATCCGAAAGTAGCAACGCCTCCTCCTCCCCCGGTATCTCCAATTCAAGTAGAATCTTCTCCCTCTTCTCCAGAAACACAAACACAGCAAGTACCATCTCCCTCTCAGCCGCAAGAAACACCTCATGTGGAAGAACCTCGACCAGAAGAACCCCAGCCAGAAGTACCTCAGCCAGAAGACATATCGGCTGATATGGGCGAGCAGACTACCGACCCAGCAGGATCAATCATATCATCGGTAGTTTCTTCGATCCAAACAAGCACTGCACCTCCTCAAGGTAACATACTACCTATGAAATCATTGCTGATGAATTCATTTCTTCTGTCTTACAATTATTTCTGTTATTCTTTCAGCTGACATAGTCCCATCGGCAACCCCAGCTGATCAGCCTGTAGTCCCATCGGCATCTTCCAGTCAGAGGCGAGAGATTGCTTTGAAACAAGTAAGCCATCCAATCTCCATCAGTATTACTTGTCAACAATTAATCATGAAATAACTTACTGTATTTCTCTCTCAGGAACAGGATTCTTCCGATAGCTTGTTCTCCTTCGCCGTCGACATCTCTGAAGACGAAGGTGAAGAAGCAAGCTCCTCTCGGGCGGTTGGGATCACATCGGCAGAAATTAGGGCGAAACTGGAAGAATTATCGGCCCTCTTTCACCAAGACACAGCCCAACTCGTTGATGACTCCGACCCAGCCAAGGCTTTGTTCAAGACCCTTAGAGGCCAGATCCCTGCCGATGTTGAAGAAGTTCTCTTTCAAGCTGCACATCTAGAGAGCCGTCAGCTGCAGTATCAGAGGGCTTCCCAACGTCTTGCCGATAGAGCTGCTCATGCCCAGCTCTCCGAGGAGATGATGAAAGTGAAGCTCCTTGCCGATGAGAAGCACAAGAACTTCGGCGTCTTAAAGTCCTCAGGAGACGCTCTGAAGCATAAGATTTCTGATCTGTCGGCAAAAAGAGAGGCCCTGTTGGCAGAACTCAAGCAAGTGGAAGAAGCCTTGTCCCAGGCTCAACAAGAGGAGGATCAGCTGCCTGAGGTGATCAAGCGTCTTGAGCAAGAGCGAAATGTCCAAGCCTGCACGGCTTTGCAGATGAAGAAAAAGCTAAAGCCAGTGGAGGGCTCTACCGATGACGACGTGAAGGAGATAGAGGAGGCCAACCAGATCCGTCTATGCGCCATATCGGCAATCCAGGCGCTGCTGAACACATGAGCTCTTCATCGGCGATACATCCCCCTTTCCCCTTTTGAGCACTCCTGGTACCTTAGTCTAGCCGATAGGACTGTTATCTGCGCCTTTCAAAACACTAAGTTCAGCTCCAGATATATTTTGATCCAGCCGATAGGAATGTAATCGGCACTTAAACCTTCATGCATCGACTCATATGCTGGGGTAGTACTTCTTTAGATATTTGCCATTTAATGCTCTGGGAAATTCAACTCCTTCGAGAGTTTCTAGAATATAGGCATTACTAGGAGCCGATCGACTTATCCGATAGGGACCCTCCCAATTGGGAGACCACTTTCCAAATTTTGAACTTTTAGTCCCGATCGGTAAGATTAATTTCCATACTAAGTCTCCATCGGCAAATTCTTTAGCCTTTACCTTCTTATCATACTATCTAGCAACTCTCTTCTTATTTTCTTCTATACTCATCAAAGCCCTTAGCCGATGCCCTGCTAGATCATCCAACTCGTCTGTCATCAAAGTAGCATAGTCATCGGCAGTCAACTGACCCTGAAAAGATAGTTGCCTAGACCCGGTCTTAATTTCCCAAGGTAACACCGCATCATGCCCATATACCAACTGATAAGGTGAAACCTTGGTCGATCCATGACAAGCCATCCGGTATGACCACAAAGCTTCGTTTAATAATGTGTGCCACTTCCTAGGATTTTCCTCAATCTTCCATTTGATAAGCTTGATAATCCCTTTGTTAGATGCTTCGGCCTGCCCATTAGCTTGAGCATAGTAAGGAGAAGAGTTTAATACCTTAATTCCCATACCGATTGCAAATTCATCAAACTCCCCTGATGTGAACATAGTACCCTGATCGGTAGTAATTGTTTGAGGAATTCCAAATCGGTAGATAATATGCTCTTTCACAAAATCAATCATATTGGCCGATGTAACTTTCTTCAAAGGAATAGCTTCAATCCATTTAGTGAAATATCGGTGGCAACCAAAATGAATTTATGTCCCTTGCTGGATGGCGGATAAATCTGGCCGATCAAATCAATAGCCCATCCTCGGAACGGCCAAGGCTTGATGATAGGATTCATGGCTGATGCGGGTGCCCTTTGGATATTACCAAATTTCTGACAGCCTTGACACCCTTTGAAATACTTAAAGCAATCCTCGAGTATGCTCGGCCAATAATACCCATTTGTTCTAATCATCCACTTCATCTTAAAAGCCGACTGATGTGCTCCACATACCCCCTCATGGATTTCTCCCATCAAACCCTTAGCCTCATCATCACCTAAGCATCTGAGAAGAATCCCATCAATAGTTCGATAATACAATTTATCTTCGAGGAGCACATACTTGGTGGCTTGAAACCGAACTCGTCTTTCAACTTTCTTAAATGGATCCTTTAGATAATCAACAATTCCCTTTCTCCAATCATCGGCACCAATTCTCGATACTGCATTAACCATAGGCTGATATCCTGAGGCGTGCTGAGCCAACCGATTGGCCTCTTCATTAGGCAATCGAGGAACATGCTCTAACTGGAAATCCTTGAATTCCTTCAACAGTTGCATATTCCTTTCACAATGAGCTATCAAGATCTCACTTCGGCATTCATAGCTTCCAACCAATTGATTTATAACTAGCATAGAATCCCCGAAGATCTCAACAGCATCAGCATTAACTTCCCTCAGCAACTCCAAACCTTTTATCAAAGCTTGGTACTCAGCTTGATTATTTGTGGAAGTGGCAACAATCGGCAAGGAAAACTTATACTTCCTTCCCCGAGGGGAGATTAATACTATATCGATTCCTGCCCCCCGGTCACATGTGGATCCATCAAAGAAGAGTGTCCAAGGCACAATTTCCAAAGCCTCCACTGTACCGCAATGTTGAGTTACAAAATCGGCCATAATCTGTCCCTTAACCGCTTTAGCCGATTCGTAATGCAGATCAAATTCTGACAGCGCCAAAATCCACTTACCGATCCTACCACTCATGATCGACATAGACAACATGTATCGGACCACATCGTCTTTGCAAATAACCGTGCATTCGGCCGATAGCAAATAATGCCTTAACTTAACACACGAGAAGTACAAGCATAAGCACAGTTTTTCAATAGCCGAATACCTAGTCTCAGCATCAATCAACCTCCTGCTTAAATAGTAAATCACACGTTCCTTCCCTTCAAATTCTTGAATTAATGCCGAACCGATAACCATCCCATCGGTAGACAAATACAATCTGAAGGGCTTCCCTTGCTAAGGTGGAATCAGTACTGGAGGATTCACCAGATAATTCTTGATTTCATCTAAAGCCAATTGTTGTTCCTTCCCCCAAACAAATTCTTGGTCGGCCTTCAACTTGAGCAAAGGACTAAAACCACGAATTTTACCAGACAAGTTAGATATAAATCTCCTGATAAAATTTACCTTGCCGATCAAGGTCTGGAGCTCAGTCTTGTTGGTGGGAGCAACTATTTTGTTGATGGCATCAATGGATCTTTGACCAATTTCAATCCCCCTCTGATGCACCATGAATCCAAGAAATTGTCCTGCCGATACACCAAATGCACACTTATTGGGATTCATCTTCCACCCATGCTTCCTCGTACATTCCAACACTTTTCGCAAATCGGCAAGATGCTTTGTGAAATCTCTAGATTTAACCACTACGTCATCAATATAAATCTCCACCAGCTTACCGTTGAACTCATGAAATATGAAATTCATGGCCCTCTGATAAGTAGCACCAGCATTTTTCAAACCAAAGGTCATGACTATCCATTCAAATAACCCAACATGACCAGGACATCTAAATGCAGTCTTTGGAATATCCTCTTCCGCCATGAATATTTGATTGTACCCTGCATTGCCATCCATAAAACTGATAATCCGATGTCGAGCCGCAGCATCAACTAGCAGATCGGCAACTGGCATCGGGTATCCATCCATCGGTGTAGCCTTGTTAAGATTTCTGAAATCGATGCAGACCCGAAGCTTTCCATTTTTCTTGTAGACTGGAACCACATTGGAAATCCACTCGGCATACCGACATTGCCGAATAAATTTAGCTTCAATCAGTTTGGTTATTTTGGCCTTGATATCAGGAAGAATATTAGGATTACATCGGCGAGCTGGCTGCTGATGTGGCCGAAATCCAGACTTGATAGGCAACCGATGTTCAACAATCGATCGGTCCAAACCAGGCATCTCAGTATAATCCCAAGCAAAGCAATCTTTATATTCCTTTAACAAATTAGTTAACTGTTGCTTACACTCAGAATTTAACTTAGCACTAATGAAAGTAGGCCTAGGTTTATCACCACTACCTATATCTACCTCTACTAGATCATCGGCCGATGTGAATCCCTGGCCTAATTTTCCATCATCGGCGAACCTATCAATTAAATAACTTCATCAGAACCGACTGCTTGGATCGGTGGTATTTTATAATCGGCAACCTTGAGAAAATCCTTCTCCCATACTTCTCCTGAAATACACCTAGTCCTCTCATAGGTGTCTGCCTCTGCAGATGCAATAACATAGGAAGAATCTCCCGGGACAATCTCAATCTTGTCGCCTACCCACTGGACCAAGCACTGGTGCATTGTAGACGGGATGCAACAATTGGCATGAATCCAATTTCTTTCCAACAGTAAGTTATAAGCACCCTTTCCACTGATCACGAAGAAGGTTGTCGGCAAGGTTTTACTGCCGATGGTCAATTCAACACATATGGCTCCCTTGACCGGAGACACATTCCCTTCAAAGTCTTTAAGCATCATATCGGTCTTGGTCAAATCCTGATCTCCTTTTCCAAGCTTCCGATACACTGCATATGGCATGATATTGATAGCAGCTCCACCATCAATTAAAATCTTGGTCATTGGCTGACCATCAACCCTTCCTTTGACAAACAAAGCCTTAAGATGTTGCCTTTCATCATCGGCAGGCTTTTCAAAGATAGCCGTCATTGGATCCAGAGCCAGCTGAGCTATCTGGTCGGAAAACTCCAACTCATCATCACTGGACGGCGCAAGGAATTCCATTGGCAACATAAATACCATGTTGACACCTGCCGATGGACCTTTTCCCTTAGGATCTGATCGTTGCTGATCTCCAGACTGGCCAGAGTTCTCGCTCTTGCTTAACTCTTCTCGCCTCTCGCGCTGCAACCTTCTCTTCTGCGTCCTGGTCAACCCCTCTGGACACCATGGAGGAAGTTGCTGTTGCCTTACCGATGGGCGATGATTTTCCCTTGACTCCATCCGATAAGTATTGGCATCCCTGCAAAATATGAACTCATCGGGAGCCCGAGCATTAGCCATTTCTTCAAGTTCTTCCTAGTTCCTAGGGAAATATCCAACACGACCGCCGAGCCTATCGTGCACACTGAGCCTACCCCCCAACCGATCGTGGACAGACGCTCTTCCCCTAATCGGCCCATTAAATCGCCGATCGTCATCGTGATAGCGCCGATCAGATCTGTCATACCGATCATAACCATTGCACTTAGGACAATCTTCGACAGTAGGAAGCTTGATATTTTCCTCCCAACAGTGAATGAAGAACGGGCAATTCTAGTGATCCCTATGCCGATTCCACTCCTGTCGGCGTCTTTCCTCTTCCCGACGATAGTCCTCTTGCTGGCGCCGATACCGATCCTCACGTTGCTGCCAGGTCTCTCGAGGTTTTCTGTGAGTTATCACAATACCAGATCGGGGAGGCCTTCCTGAGTTAGTTCCCTCCTGGATCAGGCCTTTTCCTTTCGCATCGGCACTAGTGATCTCATGCTGAGGATCCACCGATGCACTCCTTTCCGCTGCTTCCGATGTCAAGACCTTGGCCTTTCCTTTAGCATCTAGCATGTTTATTGGGAAAGGATGTTGATCAATCTTCATCGGCTTCTGAGTTTTGAAGCTATCAAATTTGATCCTTCCGGATAATATAGCCGATTGCAGCTGTTTCCTAAAAACTTTGCACTCATTGGTGCTGTGAGAAGTTGCACTGCGCCATTTACAGTACTTCATCTTCTTCAATTCTTCAGCCGATGGGATCACATGATTGGGTGACAACTTGATCTGACCTTCCTGAAGTAGAAAGTCAAATATCCTATCGGCTTTGGTGATGTCGAATGCGAACTTCTCAGGCTCTTTATGCCCAAAAGGGCAAGACATCGATTTCTTATTCTTCACCCAATCTGCTAAGCCGATGACTGGTTGTTCATCAGAATTCGAGCTTTCCGCTTCATCCACAAATGATACCTTCTTATTCCATGCTCTCTTGGGCTCAAAAGGCTTGATATCTTGATCAGAAATTCTCTCCACCAAATGACTTAAACTTTCGAACTCCTGAGATGCATATTTGTCCCTGATGTGTGGCAACAAACCCTGGAAAGCCAAATCGGCTAGCTGCCGATCACCCAGAACCAGTCTATAGCATTTGTTCTTGACTTCTCGTATCCTCTACACAAAACTTTCAACCAATTCATCATTGTGTTGCTTTAATTTGACCAAATCGGTGATCTTCTTCTCATGGACCCCAGAAAAGAAGTATTTGTGGAATTGTTTCTCCAGATCGGCCCAAGTAATCACTGAGTTGGGAGGTAATGATATAAACCAAGTGAAAGCCGATCCAGACAATGATGACGAGAATAAGCGGACCCTTAACTCGTCCCTATTAGCAGCTTCTCCGCATTGGATGATGAACCTGTTGACATGCTCCATGGTCGACGTATCATCTTGCCCAGAAAACTTGGTAAAACCTGGCACTTTGTACCGATTTGGAAGCGGGTTTAAATCATATGCGGGAGGATACGGTGTCCGATAAGAGTAAGTGTTGACTTTGGGTTTTATCCCAAATTGATCTCTCATCACTTCAGCAATCTTATCGGCCCAATAGGCATCGGCATCTTGCCGATGAGGCGGTTGCGGATCCGGCACCTGCTGGTAAGCTTCCATGTGTCTGTGCGGCACACGTTCTGCATGGAACATTGGATTAATCATTTGGCCACCTATCTGCTGACCACCAAACTCTTGCCCGCCGATCTGTTGTCCACCGATCTGCTGTCCGCCGATCTGCTGCCCAAGATTCATTGGCTGGTTGGGTAATCCCTGATTCTAGAATCCGGGGTAGATCTGGCCTTGCTGAAACCCTGTAGCCTGATGATTCTGTTGGGGCGTTTGCGGAAAGACTTGCTGCCCAGGCCATCCACTATCAGCATTCATCGGCATAGATCCTGCCGATGTCTGGAAATTGGGCATCATCATTGAATTAACATACCCTGGCTCAGTCATAAACCTCTGTTGCGTCGGCATTGAATCTGCCGATGCATTAGGCATCTGGAATGTTGGAGCTTGAGAATTCCCAGTATAAGGCCTGGCAGTAGAAGTTGTAGGATACTGGGGACTCTCGTTCATCGGCATATTTGGAGGTGCCGATGCCGTAGGAGCCTTGCCTCTCACGTCAGCTGCCTGAGATGTGCCAGGTGCCCTCAGCTAGTATTCTGGGGGCATACCAAAACCCCACCAATTAGGAGGGACAGATCCTGACATTGCCGATGCCAATAGATCTGTAGTAAGCTTGATCGACTCATCTGATGTTGATGGATTGAACGGCATCAGTGTGGATTACGCATTAGAGACTCCTAGCGTGCTTGGGGGCGTAGTAGCCTCTGTGCCTGCAGCAGCCGTAGCAGCCGATGGAGCCATAACCACTGGCGATCCTGGTTGATGGTAGGCAGGGCCCGTATAATTTGGTGGCAATTGTCCTTCTTTGAAAGTTCTAGCCACGGCGTTGAAAACCGTATTGGACAGCACACCAGCTTGATTGATCAAGGCACGGTTGATAGCATTATCAACCATGTCTTGGAGTTTACCAGGATTGGCGTCAAAAGTAATCTGCCGAGGGGCCGGCAGTGCTTCTTTCTGGATTACTTCGCCGCTCCTGTTGATACTGAAGGACTTCAAACATTGCTGCTTGTAATCCTCCATGACTTTTGCAATAGCTTGCTTCTGCTCATCCTTGAGATTGGCTTCCGTCACGGGGATGACGTTTTCCTGATCGAACTCAGTAGTCCACATGTCGATATTGATCTTGAATCTGGTCCCACCGGGCGTGTCAAAAGATGTGTTGATGCAAAAGCTGATCTGCAAACACAAAGGGCTAATACCCGATTCAAACGTTAAGGCGTGCCAGCCGATTTGACCTTACTATCGGCAAAGGTGATAACTCGAATACTTTGGTCCCCACAACAGCGATGCGCCCAGATGCCACGGCCAAGAGGTATTCACACGGAACTTGAGAATACGTCGAGCTTAAGTCGACGAACTCCTAAGAACTCGTAAAAAAGGAAAAATATGACGAAGTCGTCGAAAAAGTAGATGCTGGAATATGAGTAAAAAAGTGTATTTGATTGATTGATTGATTCATATTACAAAGCCCTAGGGTCTATATTTATACCCTGCTCGAAAGAGCTACAACCAGACACGACTAGAATTCGAATTCCAAATTAAACAGAATCCGTGTACAAAATGATTTAAATGACTAAGGGAAACATAAAACTATAACGCCATGACAGGCTGGGACACCACCATGGACCAATTGACAACCTCCAAGTCTTCCTTCCATGTCATCGGTAGACTCTCCATCGGCAACGATTAATACGGGCCATCGGCACAAACACATCACCACCCATGGACTTAGCCACATTCAGCTATCTCTTCATTGGTAACCACCCTCATCGGCAACTCTCCTGCAGACCAATCACTATTGCCTTTTCTTGCCGATCTACACTCTACCGATCCTGGGTACGTGTCCAAAAACGGTGTCAACAGGTCTCCACCATGAAATCATGTAGGTCTTTTAGCTCTGTCTTACGAAATGTCAGGATCACTAGCCAAGTGTTGTGGTCGGTTATTCTCTCATTGAAGGGATTCATTCCATTGGTGCTCAAGATGAACCGTACATTCCTTCGGTCTGAGCTAAATAGTTTCTTGTTCTTATCAAAGTCTTGCCACTGACTACCATCAGCCGGGTGTGCAATCACATCATCATTGACCTTGAGCTCATAGTCCCACCATGTCATAAACATGGCTTCCATAGGGTTCAGGAAGATACGCCTCAAGCGGTCGATCACTGGTAGGTACCAAATTACCAAGGCTGGAACTTTTCTCTTATTTGCGTTGTTGCCTAATGGAGTGTCCTCTAGGGGTTGAGATTCTTGTTCCATATTTTTCACACCATTCTAATTTCTCTCGTTCCTTGTGGAGGCTTCTCCACCACTATAAAGGTCATTGTCCTTATACCGTATGGCCCCACACCGAGGACATTTGCCTAGACCTTTGAACGTATCACCATGAAAAAGGATACAATGGTTGTGATGAGTATAGGCCCGATCTTCCGAGAGGTAACTGGTAAGTTCCATTTGTGTAGATCTTGACGTTGGCGATCCGGCTTCAAATCAGACATGATTCAAACCCTGCAATCATTACACCACTTCTCTATTGGTTATCAACCAAGCACAACTTGATTGACCTCGCCAAGAAGGCTTTTCTTGCAAGAGATTTGAAGAACACAAGCAAGAAGGTTTAAATACGCAATCTGAAATTGCAAATATGAATGACACGAATATCAATAGAGGGTTCAAGTACTCGGTTCCAAATGACTAATCGACACAATGGTGGAGATCAAGAACGGGGGCCTGGATCACTATAAAAGCATTTGTCACCATAGTTACAATGAACGATTCAGTTTCTCGATGGAAAACTAAACTCTATATAAAATCCGAGTCTCAACAGCAGTGGCTGTGTGGAATATAAAAGAGAGGCATTCTAGGGTTGAAAGGTGTCTAGATGTAATACCCGATTTTAAGGACAAAATCAAATATGCACCATATGTGAGTTTTAGAAGTCAAATCCCACATATAGCTACAAATAAGGGGTAATATCAATAGACAATGCATAAATATATAACGTACTTGGTATAAAAGAGATAACCTTTGATAGCAAACAGCGGATAAACAACTCTGAACTTCGGGTATTAACTTCTCGCTACAGGATCCAACTGACTGGTTAATCACAAGCCTAAACTCCTCCTGAGGGGTGGGGGATAGCAAGAGTGAGTCCATGTCGAACTCCACAAGTATAGCAACTAGATTGTATAGCTCCCACAATCTCATGATCAATATGACATAAATAATGTAAAGCATTAAACAGTAAACAATGAGCATATTTAACACACAAGAATCATCACCCTTAATGTAGATGTCCCCAAGGCCGCTCCTGACCGTGAGCCGGCTAGTATACTAGTTTTTAACCCTCTACAGAGGTTGCATATCTTTACCCATGAGTCATGATTTACCCTTTCGCCCGAGGTAGCTAGTCTCTTAACCCCCTTCCTAGGGAGGTCGGTAGGGATCACTATGAAGTCTTTCAAAGGTTCGTCTAACAAGTTAGGGCCGCTTGGTTTCATTAGTCAGTCCGTGTGATTCACCCGCAGGAATCCACAGTCTGCTATTCCCCAATTGCACCACAACGGGTAACCACTAACGAGCTAGAAAAGTTACACATACTTAACTAAAGCCAGAGCCATTATAGCCCTCATGGTTGCACTGTTGTCCCGGGTTATCACGTACAGATAAATCATCAAGTCGCTAAAAAGTCATTTTTATCGTTTATTACTTAACATTAATCTAGTCACAGGATCATGGTCACAGAATATAAAATCCAAATGCTATACTTGTGGAGTTCGACATGGAATCACTGTTGCTATTCCCCCACCCCTTAGGAGGAGTTTAGGCTTGTGATCAACCAGTCAGTTGGATCCTGTAGCGAGAAGTTAATACCCGAAGTTCGGAGTTGTTTGTCCGTTGTTTGCTCTCAAAGGTTATCTCTTTTATACCAAGTACGTTATATATTTATGCATTGTCTATTGATATCACCCCTTATTTGTAGCTATATGTGGGATTTGACTTCTAAAACTCACATATGGTGCATATCTGATTTTGTCCTTAAAATCGGGTATTACAAAGTGGTATCAAAGCAATGCTGGCTGTAGGACGCAAGCCTAGTTAGAAATTGGTCGTCTTAGGGTTTTGGAATTGTCATAAAATCCTTGCTCTATAAACCTTGGTATTTTCATCCATACTATATCCCTATCCTTGCTATTTGTCTCTACCTTGTTGCTTATTTTAAAAGTACTTGTTCTCACCATCACTCCTTGATTTGGTATGCTATTAGAACCTTTTCTTACCACCTTCTTGCGTCTTTGAAATATAAGTTTTAGAATCTCTACCCTTACTATGGAGAGAACGACAGTATCGCAAGTTGAGTGAAGTGTGAACCTTCAATGCTTAATTGGTTGTTATTATGCTTATATTTGATTTGGATCTTTGTAATGAGTGTGATGATCTTGTGAGTTTCTTCATAATTTCATTTAGTTTATAGGACTAAGGCATAAGGAGTAATGACATAAATAGTTGGGTTTGGTTATATCATGTTTCTATCCTTGATGTTTTCTGGAGCAGTCTGCAATAATTCTGGTGTATATCAAGTTCTGTTCGTGTAAAGTTTATCAAATGTTTCTGGGAACAACTAGACTTCAAGATCTTTCTCTGACTGCAAGAATCACCCTCATAGCTATTATGGTTTGGAAGTTACAAAAATCACAAGATGATACAAATGTGCTGTCAGGAATCTGGACCAGTTTTGGTTGCCTACTATTTTAGACAAATGTAGCTATATAATTTGGAAAAGTGTTCTATAGAAAAGTTGTAGACGATTTGCTAAGATTTCCAATGGTATAAGCTGGAACTTATTTGGACAAGTAGAACCTGAGATAAGATATTTACACCTGGATGTTTCTGTTCTGTTTCAAAATCTGGATAGATCTGGTATTCCCTACTTTCAGATAAATTAACGTCAGAATCTGGCAAAAAGATGTATATGAAAGTTGAAAAGGATTCCCTAAGATTTTCAAAAATGTAAGGATCATCTCCAGATGAGTTAAGTAGCTCGAGATATAACTTCTGGAAGTTACTGCACCTTTGCTGAGACATTGTCAGTATGGACATTATGTTTGGCTATTGTACCTAAGCTTAAAAACAGAACCCAAGGTGGGCTTCTATATGAAATTTGTAGGGAATTTCATAAGTTTTCTAACGGTATAAGCTACAACTCTATTGGATTAACAGAATAAGAGTTATACCTGTTTTACTACGTCGGTGTTTTCATACCACGAGGAAAATTTCAGGATACCTGTTTGTTCTCTTGCACATAAGTTCTTTGGGATGTCAAAAGGTCTCAGTGCTAGTCAACTTGTCTGGAAAAAGTGCAAGCTATCTTTCTTGTGTCCCCTAGTTGACTTTTCATAAGGGGGTAGCCTAGTTAAAGAAGTTACAAGGAAAATGATTGGTTAATGTTTGGTGAATTTGGTTTTGTTTCAAGGTATCAACCCACTTGGAGAATATCATTGGAGATTTATGTCATTACTGAAACTCATTGACTACGAGTTGTTTATGAGGATCAGATGACACCAAAGTCTACAAACCTATATGTACAAAGTGAGAGTGAAGCAACTTAACTGTGATAAAGGTATTGATAATTGGAACTCAGTGATGAAACTAACCTTGGATCAAGAGACTCGGTACAACGTACGTAAAAGACTATGATGTGTAGCATACAAAAGGATAGGAGAACTAGTCCCTAGTGTCCCCCAATCAACCTCATCTTAAGGGGGTAGTACCTTGATATCACGGGATGTTGCATTTTAAAACTATCTTGAAGTGATAATTGTCTTCTGAGATATCCTATGGTTATGATCAACTATCCTTGCTGAGTTACTAACATTGGTCACTTGATGACAGTGAGTGAAGTGTCCAACGAGGAAGCCTTCGTTAGTTCGAACCCCAAGGGGAGAGATACATGCAGATCAGGGTTGCTCAAATATCAATCTTGTCATAAGCAAGGAGAACTTCACTGTAAACCTCATTGTGCTAGAGTCACTCGACATTCCTTTGGTTATTGGCAATGGATGGTTATGTGCACCCAAAGGAGTGATCTATGCTACTCAGTGGAAAAATTTTCTTAACTGCACCATCAGAAAAAAAAAGAATTGAGTATCAAGGTGCTCTACTCCTACCCGAGTAGGCATATCCATGCTAAGTAATCATGTTCTTGAGTTGTATAAGACAAAAGGTTGGTAGTCAAGATGGACCTTGAACAATTACGAAAAAATAGACATTTTATGGAAGTTTTGTTCATAAGTTGTGATCCCGAGACATGAGTGTTTGCTTTTGGAATACAAGTGTGAAGTTGAAATAGTTATCAAGATCTTTTTCCTGTTTCTCTTTTGGAATCTGTACCTCTTCCGAATCTCGAGGACGAGATTCATTTTAAGGGGGTAGATTTGTAACACCCTAAATTTTACAAGTTTTCAAAATAGAAGAATTTGATTTAATTATGTATTTTTGTGCTCATAAAAATATAGAAAAATAAATATTTTTTTTGCTAAACTAAAGTTCATTATAGGATTTAGCAACATGATTGTGCATTCATGAAGGTGCATATGCTTTATTGTATTGTGTGGTTTTGACCAAAATTATGATAATTCAAATTGGTTTTGAAATAAGCTTTGAAACAAAAGAATAGAAAAAAAAAAGTCTCGGCACTCTCTCTCTTTGTTTATTTGGCCCCAAGTTTTTTTTCTTTTCTCCTGCATCGTGAAGAACCAGGTCTCCACTTGTTGAAATCGTGGCCTCCTAATTCTCATGGGATACGGCATATCTCCGCCGTACCTATATAAATCGAGGACCCGACGTTTCCGTTTCGCAAAACCCTGCCCTAGCTCCGTCTGGCTGCCGCCGCCGGACGATCGATCTGAGCGTGACCGCCATGCTTTGGTGCTGCTGCTGGCCTTCTACAGCAGCCACGGTCGAGACAACGCACCCCTGTGGCTTTGCTGCACCACGCGCTTAACCCCGCGGCCGCCTCGGAGCCCCTGCCCCTTCGTGCTGATGGAACAGCGCCGCCGCCGATGGCTGCTCGGCCCCTGCTCGGGTGCCCAGCTGATCTACTCCTGACTTTGCAGGCCTCGTGCCACCCGCGGTGTTTCCAGCACCACCAGACGGCCAGCAGAGGCCCTGCACCCCCCCTCGCACGAGCCCCTGTTTAGACGCAGCATCAGCCGGCCATGCGTTCACGAACGTGACCAAAAGACGAAGACGAGGTATTTACAGAATTGCCACTCGTTCGTAATTTCTACAGTTTACTCATCTAACTCGGATTTGATTTGTTCAAATTATGTTAGATTCGTGTCATCGCGCTCTACACAGTTGAATAAATATTTATTACATAACTTCCTTTTGAATTTATTTATTTGAATACAATTTGTTTATTACTTATTAAATAGCTTTCTAATTAAAAATTAACCTAGGGTTATAAATTGGTTCTCGAAACTACGTGTTAGCGGCGATGTTTAACATGTCTCACATCATTGAATTTTATAAGTTTATGCTTACGCAATTTTATTTCTAATTAAAAGCTTAATAGGTTTATATTTCGGTCCTTTATAAATTAATGTTAATTTAACTAATATTAACCCTGATGTCTTTTAAATTATAAAATGCTTAGTTCAACCTTAAAACACAAGGTGCTTTAATTTAGTTGTGACATGGTTTTCTACGTATAGTTAAATACTAAATTGATTAATATACTTGCATCTAGTTTATAATTAAAATCAATATAGATTTTATGCTTATGTATATTATATATAAATGTTAACATGATTAATTACTAACATAATCATGTACCTAAGCTATAATTTGTCTAGTCTAAATACGCATGTTAAACTCCATTAAATGCTCTCGTATGTCAATTTGTAATTACAAGTTAGTGTTGAATTAGCATAAATGATATCTAATTAAATATTTATAAATAAAATATGATTAGTTTTAACTTCACTTTTGAAAATAAATATGTTAATGTTAGTCAGTATTTTGTTTACTTAAATAGATCAAATATGTGAGCTTCTCTTTTATAATAAAAAACTACTGTTAATCATTTCTTTTAACGATAGGCTCGGTTCTGGTGCTTCTTGCGATCTTCTAGCACTAATTCTCTTTTAGTATGCTCTTTTTCTCTTGTATGGTGTATTGTTCTTAGTTGTTTTTATTTGTTGCTTGTATGTTTGTCTATGTGCGGTGCTTGCTACGAGTAGACGAGAACCATTTATCGGCGTTGAAGATTACGAGGGATGACCAAAAGATAACTGAAGATTCTCTAAAGGAGTTACATTGGATTGAAGCGAATTTAAGGCAAGTATAGCATTTAGATTCTATTTCTGTGACCATGATCTTGTGACTTAATTAATGTTTACGCAACAAACGATAAAAATGACTTTTTAGCAACTTGATGATTTATCTGTACGTGATCACCCGGGACAACAGTGCAACCGTGAGGGCTATAATGGCTCTGGCTTTAGCTCAGTATGAAGACCTTTTCTAGCTTGTTAGCGGTTACCCGAAAGGGCGCTAGAGGGGCTGAACCGACACGTATATAGTGCGAGCCCCTGTCCCTATGTGTATAGGTTGCGCGTCATTGTGCCATTCGGAAGGGGGTATCTATATCTGCTCGCAAAGAAAACCTTGCGGCCCTAACATGTTAGACGAACTTTTGAAAGGCTTCATAGTGATCCTTGCCGACCTTCCTTGGAAGTGGGTTAAGAGGCTGATCACCTCGGGCGAAAGGGTAAATCATGACTCATGGGTAAAGATGTACAACCTCTGCAGAGTGTTAAAACTAGTATACTAGCCGAGCTCATGGTCAGGAGCGGCCTTGGGGACATCTACATTAAGGGTGATGAATCTTGTATGTTAAATACGCTTATTGTTTATTGTTTAATGCTTTACATTATTTACATCACATTGATCATAAGATTGTGGGATCTATACAATCTAGTTGCTATACTTGTGGAGTTCGACATGGACTCACTCTTGCTATTTCCCCCAAACCTCAGGAGAAGTTTAGGCTTGTGATCAACAAGTCAGTTGGATCCTGTAGAGAGAAGTTAATACCCGAAGTTTGGAAATGTTTATCCGCTGTTGCTATCAAAGGTTATCTCTTTTATACTAAGTATGTTATATATTTATGCATTGTCTTTGGATATTGCCCCTTATTTGTAGCTATATGTGAGATTTGGCTTCTAAGACTCATATATGGTGCATATCTGATTTTGTCCTTAAAATCGGGTATTACACTAGGGAAGGCACCCACAACTTGGGCTTAAGGCCTAACTCGATACATGGCCAAGTTGGCCCAAAATAGGTGACGCAACACCTTGTTGTGGTCACACAAATTAATCCATGCCCCATCTTGAGCTAGGACCAAATCTAAAATGATGGCGTCATCATCCCCTTTCTAACGAGTCCAAGATCTCCCTATTTTGGTGTCGTATGAGGAAGTTATGATCGAAACATTGATGATGTGTGTGCTGAATCCGAGGGTGACGTGGCAGCTGAGCTAGAGATGAGTGGCAACTTGGACAAGATGATGGTGTAAGTGTTTCCAGTGTGGTGATGTCCTCATCATCCACCCCTTCTTGAATTGGAGTCATCCTCGACTCCATCTTGACGATGTCCTCATCATCCCCTTATTCTGCAGTTAGAGTTGTCCTCGACTCCATCCCATCAACGAACTCTTGCGAAAGGTTAGTGACAGCAGGCAATGTACAAGACATAATAGGTTGACAAAATATAGTATAACATGGTGCATCTAGATTATCACATAACTCAGGAGTAGCAAAAGTTGTAGCAAGAAAAGCAAATCCTTGTAACTTAATCCCATTATTTTCAACAATGTCTATCGGAGGTTTATTGTTAATCTCTTGAGCATGTTTAACAATATCCATAGGCGACAAAGGCAGCAAAGTAATTTTCTTATCCTTATGCATGAAAGTGTATGTATTAGTTCTACCATGGTGTAAAGCATCAGTATCAAATTCCCAAGGACATCCTAACAAAACTAAACAAGCTTGCATAGGTACAACATCAAAATCAGCAGTATCATGATAAAAGCTTGTTAAGAAGCTAATGCAGGCTGATTTAGTTACCTTAGTCTTACCACTATTATTGAACCATTGAAGTTTATATGGATATGAATATTGTCGTATGGTTAAGCCAAGCTTCTCAACCAAATCTGAACTCACCAAGTTGTTGCAACTCCCTCTATCAATGATAGTGAGGACATGACAACCCTACGCAATGATATACATGTGGAACAAATGTGGCGCTGGATCTACATCTCTTCTTCATGTCTCACACGTGAACTCAACACATGCTGCACAAGAAGGCTAGGGTAGCCCGCGGAGGTAGCTATGGAGTTAATGGCGATGGCCTCCTTGTCTTGATCGCTCTTGGTGGAATCTACTGCAATGTTAGCAGCAAGGGCTAAATCATCTTCAACATCACTAGCACTTACATATCCATCCTCGGTAGCAGTGAAAGCGCGACAACTGGGGCACTCCATGACATGTCCCATGTCTTTGCATCGGTGGCAAATGATTTTAGAGCTGGGCGAGGAGGAGCTAGTAGAAGCACCCGGAGTGACACCTTTCTTCAACTGTGGTGACTGCACATTAGACAATTTACTTACCTTGGAAGAAAATGGATGTGTAGATGACTATGGTGCAATAGAAATCTTGGGCATCTCCACCTCAGAATGCTGCTGAAAATTCCTCCCAGTGTTAGACCTGAAAGGCTGGTGTTGTTTGCATCCCTATACTTCTCGTTCTGCCATAATAGCAAGATGATACAATTGGGAAAAATTGCGCCATTCTTTATAATCAAGAATGTTCTATATATCATGATTTAAACCACCAAAGAATCTAGCACTAGTATCAACATCATCTTCATGCACACCACAACGTGCTAAAACAATAAGCAATTCTTGATAATATGCCTCTACTCCTTTATCTTCTTGTTTTAAACTTTATAGTTTCAGACGTAAATCATGTTGGTAATAAGGAGGCACAAAACAAGATTTTATATGTTTCTTTAAAGCATTCTAAGTTTGAGGCACATCAGCAGCATTATTAGCATTGCAAAGATCACTCCACCAAAACAAAGCAAAATTAGTAAACTCAATAGTATCAAGTCTAACTCTATGCTTAGTAGGAATATTATGAGAATCAAATTTTTGTTGATCAGTATGGGGTATAAACCCCTATACCCTTATGGCTAGACTTGGGCCAGGAGGCTTGGCCCATTACGAGACAAGTTCGAGGCTTGATCCGACCGCTCGGAGTTTCGCGCAAGGAAACAAGACGTGGAGATCAAGCAGGATTCTAGTCGGTTAGAACAGGAATTGATATCGAACTATCTATGGCAATTGTAACAGACTAGGATTAGTTTCCAGATCTGTAACCCTGCCCTCCGGACTATATAAGGAGGGGCAAGGGACCCCCCTAGGACACATTATTCTCTCAACACAAATCAATACAATCAGACGCAGGACGTAGGTATTACGCCCACACGGCGGCCGAACCTGATTAAAAAGCTTGTCTGTGTCTTGCGTCACCATCGAGTTCGTAGATTGCGCACCGTCTACCGATAAACTACTACCGTGGGTATACCCCAAGGTAGACTGCCGACTAGCTTTCGTCGACAGTGGCGCGCCAGGTAGGGGGTGTGCGTACAGCTTTTCTGGCGAACAAGATGGTCATCGTTCCAGCTTCCACGGCCGTGCCTGAAGGCCTCACGTTCACCGTCGGCCAGATTACGTGGACGACTCGCAGCGGCGGTCTCACGACCACAGTGTCGGAAGGAACCTAGATCCGATCTAGGACGACGGCGGCATCAGCTCCGACCACACTGACACCGAGCACTCGACCACCGCTTCCTCGCTACAGGGGAAAGAAGGTCGATGGCTCGGACCTCTTCCAGGCCCTTGATCGTGCCGATCTCAAGCTTCTCGAAGCTTCCCGACTAGTAGATGGGATCTCGCGCCAGTCTGATCAAGCCGCGCCAACGGATTTCTTCAACTCCTGTCGGCCAACTCGTGTCATCACACATGAATGGCTGGGTACGTCTCTGACGATAACTTCCACCCCCTCAGGATGCTCCGTCGGACTCAAGGCTGATCCAGATCAAGGTTCCCCTTACGGGCTAAACAACTCAGCCGTTCACTATTCGTGGCACGTCCAATCCCTTTTCAACAGGGCAGGTTGGTTCCCAAGACGGAGCGATCGACCAGCTCGTCACTACGTCAACATGGTGACTATCCGAGAACTACGGGACGGCCAGGCCTCCACCACGAACTCCAGCACTGGATCTGTTCCCACCGAAGTTATAAACTCTGAGGACGAAGACTACGACCTGGATTTACCACCGTATCCTCCTGGTTTCTCTCGCTTCCCGGTCTTTCCACCCCGGCGATGAGACCTCGTCTTCAATGTCAGCGGTGATGAACCGGTCGTCGACGGAGAGACGGACGAGCAGAGGCAGCTCCGCGAGCAGCGCAATGCCGACCGCGCCCGGCGACGCGCAGACGAGGAAAGACAACTCCCACCGCACAACCTCAGCGACGCTTTTGACATGGTCGGGGATCAACAAGTCTACAAAACGCCAAGCGCTAACGTGGCCGTTGCTATAGCAAACTTAGACCGACTCCCTGACACTCCCGAGTGCTAGGGTGTCCGATCCAGCGTACGCGCGCATCTGATCGCCGCAATGGGACAGACAACCACCCTGCTCAAAAGAGTCCAAGCTATCTCCTACGTGGATGTCTCCTCCAACCACACTCATCGCAGCCAGACCTCACCACAACCCAGCGAGCACCACCATAGCCGCTCCCCCAATAATCGTCGGAGGGGTTCGCGACGTGATAACGGTGGTCGGGACGACGGCGGCTACCGCGAGCAGAATCGTGGCCGCGGCCAGGAAGTGAACCAGGACAGGGATTTACGACATAACATCCCTCCCAAGGACGCCCAGAACTGCATCAACAGGCGCGCCACGGAAAGAGCAGTGCATGAAAACCTGCGTCGCATTGAGTACGACGCCACGCACGGTCCTCCCGGCCTGAGACAATTTTCCTCACACCTCCGCCAGGTCGTGTGGCCCCGAAACTTCAAGCTCGAGGAGCTCAAGAAATATGACGGCAAGGAGAACCCAGAAAACTGGATCACTCTCTATGAGATCACAGTTCGTTCAGCAGCAGGAGATGAGCACGTCATGGCCAACTACTTCCCGGTCGTTCTCGACCAGGCCGGTCATCAATGGCTCCTAGGCCTGCCCGAGGACTCTTTCGACTCTTGGGAAGAACTCCGCCAAGCGTTCATCGACAACTTCATCGCTACCTGCGAGCAGCCCGGGAACAAGTACGACCTCGAGAGGATAAGGGATAGGAAAAACGAGCCTCTGCGCGACTACATCCGACGATTCTCGGATATGCGCCTCAAAATCCCGAAAATTTCCCACGACGAGGCCATATCTGCTTTCATTAAAGGGCTACGCTTCCACAAAGCACTGAGGAACAAGCTACTGTGCAAAAGGCCAACGATGATGGCCGAACTCCTTGCCACGGCCAAAAATTATGCCGACGCTGACGATGCAGAAAAGCTCATCCAGGACGATGCAAGAGGTCCCGACCAGCTCCCTCGACGAGACGACAGTCGTGGCTGTTTCGACAACAGGAACCATCGTCACCCTGACAAACGCGACCACAGAGAAGGTTGGGATAAACGGCGTGACAATCGTGATGACTTCAGAGGCAAGCACCCTCGTGACCACGACCACGAGGTGAATACGGTCAAGCGTCCCAACGGGCGGCGAGACTACCAGGATGACTACAACAAGACATTGAAGGGACCATGCCAACTACATCCAAATTCCAACCACACGATGGAGGAATGTCGCGTCCTCAAAAGCATCTATACGCGGTGGGCTGCTCAAGAAGACCCCGCCAAGAAAAACAGGAAACAGGACAGGCGCGATAACGAAGATGAGGACGAGGACCAGGATAGGGACCCACGACACCAGTATGTCAGTCGCACCGACGTGGTCCACTCTATCTTCGGGGGCAAGGTCTCCATCGAGTCTAAGCGAGAAAGAAAACTCTTAAAGAGAGCCTGCCTCAACATAGACAGCACGGACGGCCTGATCGCCGATCCGAAATTCCCTCCCTGGTCGCATAGGGAGATCTCCTTCAGCAGGAAGGATCAATGGGACGCCATCCCGGAGCCAGGACGTTTCCCTCTAATACTGGATCCTTGCATCAACGTCATCAGATTCGAGCGCGTGCTCATCGACGGGGGAAGCTCCATTGACATCCTCTTTCGCAATAGCTTGCCTGCTCTCAATATAACCTCGGCACAGCTAAAGCCCTACGACGCTCAATTCTGGGGAGTCCTGCCGGGTCAAAGTTCAGTACCCCTCGGACAGATAACGCTGCCTGTCCAGTTCGGAACATCCGACCACTTTCGAACAGAGTTCGTCAACTTTGTGGTCGCCGACTTCGATGGAACTTACCACGCAATACTGGGCCGACCATCGCTGACAAAGTTCATGGCAGTTCCACATTACTCATACCTGGTCCTCAAAATGCCCACAGAAAAGGGCGTCCTAACTGTTCGAGGCAATGTCTACACCGCATACACTTGCGAGGAGGAAAGCTTCAAGATCACCGAAGCAATTGACCTTATCAATCCGCATGGCAGAAACAACAGCCCAAGCTGCACAGCTCCCTCCCGACTAGCTCCGACTACCCAAGCAAGAGACTGCTAGGAAGAATTCAAAGTCCAAGGAATATAAGGAAGTACAGCTGGTCGACGGCAGCCCCGAGAAGACGGCCCTCATCGGGGCTAATCTGGACCCTAAATAGGAAGACGCGCTCGTCAGGTTTCTAAGGGACAACGTGAGCGTTTTCGCATGGAAACCCACAGACATGCCCGGCGTCCCACGAAACCTGATCGAGCACTCCTTAAACGTCTCGAAGACCGCAACACCCATCAAGCAAAAGCTGCGACGGTTTGCTCGTGACAAAAAGGAGGCTATTAGGACAGAAATAACACGGCTTCTAGCAGCTGGATTTATAAAAGAAGTGTATCATCCCGATTGGCTCACTAATCTGATTCTTATACGCAAAAAGAATAATGAATGGAGAATGTGCGTTGACTACACTGATCTCAATAAACACTGTCCTAAAGATCCTTTCGGTCTCCCTCGCATCGACGAGGTGGTCGACTCAACGGCCGGATGTGAACTCCTCTCTTTTCTCGACGGCTACTCTGGTTATCACCAGATCTCGCTAAAGGAAGAGGATCAGATCAAAACGTCTTTCATCACTCCTTTCGGCGCATATTGCTACATGACCATGTCCTTTGGACTCAAAAACGCTGGAGCCACCTATCAAAGAGCCATCCAGCAATGCCTCCACGACGAGATCCGTGATGACCTCGTCGAGGCTTATGTAGACGACGTCGTCGTCAAAACAAGGGATGCAAGCACTCTAATCGACAACTTAGAGCGAACCTTTAAGGCACTAAACAAATACAAGTGGAAGCTTAACCCCAAAAAGTGCATCTTTGGGGTCCCTCTGGTCTACTACTCGGCAATGTCGTCAGCCGTGACGGCATACGACCGAATCCTTCAAAAGTAAAAGCAGTGCTCGACATGCGACCGCCTAAGAATGTCAAGGATATTCAGAAGCTCACTGGATGTATGGCCGCTCTCAGCCGCTTCATCTCAAGACTAGGAGAAAAAGGCCTCCCTTTCTTCAAACTCTTGAAGGCGTCGGAACAATTCTCCTAGACAGAGGAAGCTGATGCTGCGTTCACCCAGCTCAAGACTTTTCTCACCTCACCGCCTGTTCTCACAGCACCTTAGCCCAATGAAGACCTACTCCTTTACATTGCAGCAACCGACAGGGTTGTCTCCACGGCAGTAGTGGTCGAGCAAGACGAGCCAGGCCATGTCTACAAAGTCCAGAGACCTGTTTATTTCATAAGCGAAGTCTTAAACGAGTCCAAGGCCAGATACCCACAGATACAGAAGCTCATATACGCCATCCTCATAAAGCACTACTTCGACGGCCATCGGGTCTTGGTAACCACCAGTTTCCCTCTGGTGGACATTCTGCGCAACAAAGATGCTATGGCAGAATCGTAAAATGGGCAATGGAATTATGCCCATTCTCCCTGGATTTCCAGAGCCGCACCACCGTCAAGTCTTAGGCCCTGGTCGATTTCATCGCAGAGTGGACGGACCTCAATGAGCCTTCCGTTTCCGACATCTCCGACCACTGGTCAATGTTCTTCGACGGGTCCTTGAACATCAACGGCGCCGGCGCTGGGATACTTTTCGTGTCGCCTAACAAGGACAAACTACGCTACGTCCTTAGGATCCTCTTTCCAGCATCAAACAACGTCGCTGAGTACGAAGCATGCCTACACAGCATACGGCTAGCTGTCGAACTGGGAGTCAAACGCCTCTACGTCCACGGCGATTCTGCCTTAGTCATCAACCAGCTCAACAAGGAATGGGACACAACCCACGAGAAGATGGACCTCTACTGCAAAGAAATCCGCAAATGGGAATCCAACTTCTACGGCATAGAGTACATCCACATGGTCCGGGATAAGAACCAGGCAGCGGATGCGCTGTCAAAGTTAGGGTCGTCTCGGGCCCAGATCCCGCACGGCGTTTTCGTTCAGGACATCCACGCGCCGAGTGTGGGCACAGACCTGGTCGAAAACCAACCTAATGAAGCAATGCTCATAGATGACGCTACTCCGACAACCACAAGTCGCGACTGGCGCACTCCTTTCATCAGGTATATATCGGACGGATTGAGCTTTTAGGACAAAACGGAGAACGAGCGCCTCATTCGACGATCCAAGAATTACGTACTGGTGGATGGCAAACTTATGCGAAAGAACGCAAGTTCCAAAGTGCTGCTCAAATGCATATCCCAAGATGATGGAATCAAGATCTTAAATGACATACACGCCGGATCCTGCGGCAATCACGCGACCTCCAGAGCATTGGTCGGGAAGGCCTTCCGAGCAGGTTTCTACTGGCCAACCGCGGTCGCCGACGCTGAGAAACTAGTCGACATTGTGAAGGTTGCCAGTTCTTCGCTAAGAGGACCCACGAACCTACCCACGAGATTCAAACTATTCCGTCGTCCTGGCCTTTCGTCTGCTGGGGCCTCGACATGATCGGTCCATTTAAACCGGCTCCCGGCAACTTCAAGTTCGTCTTCGTGTTAATAGACAAATTCTCGAAGTGGATCGAATACATGCCAGTGGTCAAAGCAACCTCCGAGAAAGCTGTGGAGTTCCTTGATCAAATCATACACAGATTCGGGATCCCAAATAGTATAATAACCGACCTGGGCACTCAGTTCACTGGCACTACGTTCTGGGACTTCTGCGATGATAGGGGCATAGTCATAAAGTACGTGTCAGTAGCTCACCCACGGGCAAACGGTCAAGTAGAGCGCGCGAACGGGATGATTATTGATGCCCTAAAGAAAAGTTTGTACACCGAGAACGACAGAGCACCTGGTCGATGGATGAAAGAGTTACCGGCCGTGGTCTGAGGTCTCTGAACACAGGCTAGTCGCAATACAGGCGTGTCACACTACTTCATGATTTATGGCTCCGAGGCAGTGCTCCCATCTGATGTAACCTTCGGATCTCCAAGAGTTGAAAACTTCGACCAGTCAACGGTTGACGGCACAAGGGAGCTCGAAATCAACTGCATGGAGGAAAAACGTCTAATTTCTGTCTTCAAACAGCAAAGTATCTCGAAGCCATCAGGCGATATCACAACAGGAACGTCAAAGACCGTTCCTTCGTGGTCTGTGATCTGGTACTCAGGTGGAAAACAAGCCAGGAAGGAACGCACAAGTTATCCACACCTTGGGAAGGTCCCTTTGTGGTCACCGAAGTCACACGCCCTACATCCTACAGACTGGCGTATCCAGACGGAACACGCGTGCCTAATTCTTGGCACATAGACAAACTACGCCGTTTCTATCCATAAGTTCCAGTACCTTTTGCTTGTAAGTTTCTTATAATTAGTAATAATAAAAGTTTTCCTTTTTCGCTATATATTGTTTACACGCAGAGCTTTCGACGAGCACAACAATCCTCCTCTGCGGTGAAGATTCTTAACGATTATTAATCAAACACAGTGATACATCACTCAGATAACATTGCAGCACTCAAAATCATGGTCATGACAAAATCAAACTTTATTACAAACTTTACATATAGAGTTTACAATAAACACCCCGCCGGGCGGTTAGTTTACAATAAACACCCCGCCGGGCGGTTCCTAGTCTACTTCTACAGACTATACTACAGGCCTACTGCTCGGGCTGATCACCCGCTCGGCCTTGCTGCTCGGACGAAGGGGTCGGGGCCACCGGCGCCTGGCTGGTCGAGACCGCAGGCGTCGACCGCCCATCTCCGGCAATGGACACTCCCGACAACTCCCTGGCCGATCTGTCTGACCCCAGCTGGTCGGGGGGAGTGGCCGTCCCACATAGGTTGATGTCGCCGATCACCGTCGACGACAAGTCATGTAGGCCCACTCGAAGGTTGTCTGCTTCCTATGGACCAACCTCCTTGGGGCACCCCCTCTCCAGCCTGGACAAGTCGACCAGGGGATATTGGGCGCGCACCATGCTGAGGACGTGCGCGCCGGCGAATTCCCCGGCGTTCTTGACGAACTGCTAAAGCCAGTCCCACACCCGTTGCACCTTCTCGACTGGCGTCAGTCTCGGCGCGCGAGGCTGGTCTTCAGGGAGCTCGGGGCTGATCAAGTCAAGAACCGGGGCCACTCCTTTCCAAAGCTTGATACAGTTGGTCTTCTAGGAGTCCCGGTCCTTGATCAACTCGTCTAAATGCTTCTTGGTATTCACCTTGAGCACTACAAATCAAGCAGGAGGTCAGTTCACAAATAAGGAAAGGAACGTTGAGCGACCAAGTAAAAAATGGGTGGCACGGTTATTACCAGACAACTCCCGAGTCCTGTTGCTTAGCTCCTCGCCGGCTCGGCGCCCGGACTCCATCGCCCCGGCAAGCTCTCGGCCGAGCTGCTCGTTCTCCTGCCGTAGGCGTGCAACCTCCTCCTCCAAGTCTGCAGGAACAATCCCCTGGTCAACAAAACTAACCACGCGGCTACATACAGCTGCTCGGAGTACGCGACTGACCTCTCCTTTGCCGATCCAGGTCGGCTAACCGCCGATTGAGGTCGACAAGGCGCTCTTCCTGAGCACCCATCTCGGCCACCCTCTCCCCAGCTTCCGACCGAAGCCGATCCACATCCGCGGACAGGGCCTTGTTCTCGGCCACAATGCCCTCAATTTGGTCGAAGCACCTCTTTCGGTACTTCGCCGTTTTCATCGCGCCCTGCAAAAAGAACACATATCGAACCCACGAACATAGCGCATAAGCATCGAGCAGCACAAAGGACCACTTACCTTAACCTCGTCCACGAGACGTTTTGCCGCGCGCTCCACCCTTGCGGCCTCCTCCGTCTCCGCGAGCTCCTCATGTCCGATGAAGTGGTCCCCGCGTTGGCGCCACACGTAGACGTGCTGGCGACCATCACGGGGACGACCTTGGATCTCCTCCACGTCATCGTCAGAGGCCGTCCGGGTCTCCTCGTTCGCCGCACTGCCACCGGCTGCGGTCGCAGGCATCACTGGCCCCTGGTCCAGGCCAGGGGAGCCTGCGGGCGGCGAGGCCCCTGCTCGGGGCGACGTTGGGACTCCCCTCTCTTCGGCTGGAGGAGTCGGGGCTCTGCTCTCCTCCTCCACAACGTTACTCGGGGGAGGCGTCCTTGCAGCCTCCTCGTTCCTCGTCGGGGTGCTCGCCGTGGCACTCGCCAGGGCCGGATGCTCCTCGGCGCTCGTAGCAGCGGTTGTCGCCGCAGGCTGCTCCGTGGTCTGCGGCGCGGCGTCCCCAACGGCAGCTACAGGCTCGGCCACCCTCTGGACAGCAACGTGGTCAGGGTCGACGTCCGATGCCGCGCTAAACAACAAGACGACATTTAAACAATGTTAGAAACAGAAACAAAACGCAGACTATCGCAGCACGAAAGTAAGATTGAAAACTTATAGGTCAGAGCGCCTATGTGTTGCGGTGAACCTCCTCCTAGTCCTACCGGTCGGTGTCTGCGCCCCCGTCTCTACGACGCGCGTCGGCTCGACGTGCGGTGCAGGAGGGTCGTTGGTCACCCGACCAGTGGTGGCCGGCGCAACGTCCGGTCGGCTACGCGGCCTCCGGACCAGAGAAAGCGCGGCCTCCTCCTCCTCGTCGTCGTCGTTGGTGATCCGGACGAGCCGACGGCGCTTTGGCGCCTGACTGCTCTTCGTCGGCAGCGCTTCCGCAGGGGAGGGGTCCGCTGCCAGTGGCCTTTTCCACGCCACTCTGTCTTTGGTGGTCGGGGCGGGATGGTTCTGCTCCTCCTCACTGCTAGTGTATCGAGCACACCGAGCAGCGTCGTCTTCTGGCGGGTCTACCCCCGCGGGGTTCTCCATGCCAGGTGCCAGTGATACGTACACTGCGCACCGGTCAACGTCTCCAATCTGCAGCAAAAATAAAAGACAAATCAACAACTAGGAGAACACGTACTCAGAAAGCAAAATCAGTTTGCTACATTACCTTGGGAGCTGGTCGTCCCAACTTGAAGGCCTGCACCCGATCACCACTACGGACGAAGCTACCGTCCGCAAAGTTGAACAGCTCGTTCAACAGTTGTTGCACTTCCGCCTTCTCCAAAACTTCAGGACTCATCCTGGTCGGGTCCTGGCTCCCAGCGTATTCATACGCCGAATGTACCCTCTTCTGGCAGGGCATCACCCGATGACAAATGAAGTTGCCGACCACTCCTAGCCCGTCTAAACGGGACCAGTCGATCAGCTTCATCAGGTCTTCTACCTGACCCGCGAACTGCGGGCGGTCTGTCCAACTGACCCTCTTCTCGGGAATGTAGCCCACGTCGCAGAACGTGGAACTGCCCGGCTCTTCCCTGACGTAGAACCACTTCTTGTACCATTCGGTGAGAGAAGTATTCCACGGGCAGTTGAGATACCGGTTCTTCATCCCGTCACGAAGATTGAGGTATACTCCACCTGCAATCTTGGAGCCTCCAACCGCTCCCTTCTTCCTCAAACAGAAAAGGTAGCAGAAAAGATCGAAGTGCGGCTGTATCCCAACATAGGCCTCGCACAGATGGATGAAAGTGGAAATAAGAAGAATCGAGTTCGGGTGCAGATTGCATATCCCAATCTCATAATAAAGAAGAAGCCCCTGGAGAAAAGGATGGACAGGAACCCCAAAACCCCTCTTGAAAAAATCTTCGAAAACCACGATCGCACCGGCACGAGGGTTGGGGTAGCTCTGCCCCTCCGGCGCCCTCCAGCCGCCGAGCTCTTGGCTGTGCAGTAGCCCCATGCCGACGAGGTCGTTGAGGGACCTCACCCTGCTACGGGACTTCTTCCACTCCTTAGCCATCAGCTCGGCCCTCTTCTTGGAGTCGCTCTTCGCCATTGACGCTGCGGGAATGACTGCGAGTTTGGAGGACTGATGGTGATTGTAGAAGGCAAGAATGGAAAGCTTGAAGGCAATGGCAGGGTAAGCAATACGGGGGCACTGTCAAGCTTTTATAAGCCACAACTCCACCCCTCCCACTTCCCGCATTCTTGGGAAGTGGTCAGGCCCAACGGCGGACGCGGCGTTTCGGTTTTTCAACAATTACCGGCAGTTAATACGGCAACCTTTTTGTATAATTGATGGTTTCCTTTTCTTGAACCGCGCAAAGAGCGGCTGCATAGTTACCAGGCGCAACTTTTCACGCAACCATCTGACAATGCGTCAGGAGGTCTCGTCACATCACTAATTTATGTGACAAGATGCTTTTTTTCAAAATAAGAGACAAAAATTGGTGGAAGATCAACGTTCCTAGGGACTGCACCGACCACCGAGCACGGTATGCTCGAGGACTGGTCGTCCAGCCTGCCAGTTTGGAGATCTGGGGACTGCACCGACCACCGAGCATGGTATGCTCGGGGATTGGTCGTCCAGCCTACTAGTTTGGAGATCTGGGGACTGCACCGACCACCGAGCATGGTATGCTCGGGGACTGGTCATCCAGTCTGCCAGTTTGGAGATCTAGGTACTACACTAACCACCGAGCACTATACACTCAGGGACTGGTCGACCAGTCTGCTAGTTTGGAAGAACTAGGGACTCTACCAACCACCAAAGCGTTATCTGCTCGGGGACTAGTTGATAAGTCAATACGATGGCAAACGAGCATGAGATGCCCGGGGACTGGATATTTTTAATTTTTTAGACCTTGCTACAAGGCTCATACTTCACCTTACAGCAAGCTCGGGGACTACATCGGTACGATGCATCTGGCGATGCATCTTAGCTTCAGAATTTCTTTGAGAACTTTTCTCCTGACCCTAGCACCAGGTGCCTACGTCACCTACTACCAGGCTCGGGGACTAAGTGGGCACACTTCACCGTGCGGTGAACTTGCTTGCTTTTTTGCTCGAGCATACTATTGCAAAAGTAAAGTGGGCACACTTCATCGAGAAAAGAAATATTTTTTCTTAAAAGCACCTTGCATTCTTCGAACAACCAGCTTTTCCGACGCCAATGTTGGTCAACTATCTTTTGAGTTGGTCAAAAAACTGTTGCAATTGTTTAGGCGACTTTCCTGCCTATTGAAGACGTCAAGTTTTACTGGTCGAAGAAGCTCAAGACGGCGTGTTACTTCACAATACATGGTGCTCAGGGACTAGCTGTGGGGGTATAAACTCTTATACCCTTACGGCTAGACTTGGGCCAGGAGGCTTGGCCCATTACGAGACAAGTTTGAGGCTTGATCCGACCGCTCGGAGTTTCGCACAAGGAAACAAGACGTGGAGATCAAGCAGGATTCTAGTCGGTTAGAACAGGAATTGATATCAAACTATCTATGACAATTGTAACCGACTAGGATTAGTTTCCAGATCTGTAACTCTACCCTCTGGACTATATAAGGAGGAGCAAGGGACCCCCCTAGGACACATTATTCTCTCAACACAAATCAATACAATCAGACGCAGGATGTAGGTATTACGCCCACACGGCGGCCGAACCTGGATAAAAACTTGTCTGTGTCTTGCGTCACCATCGAGTTCGTAGCTTGCGCACCGTCTACCGATAAACTACTATCGTGGGTATACCCTAAGGTAGACTGCCGACTAGCTTTCGTCGACAGTGGCTAAATTTAATTTTAGCAAAAGGATCATTATTACCATGATCATTACCTCACATACCACAATGATTAAAGTTGTAGCGGTGACGGTTGTGTGCATCACCGTCAGCATTCGCATCTTCATCATCAAAAGAATCCGCATTATCATCATCAACATGATCCGATTGAGGGCGTTGTTGAATCTATTCAATACGGATGACCAGATTGTTCACATTGCACGTCAGCTTATTCATAAGATCGCGTTGTTCAGTGATGAATGTTGTAAGCTTGCCCTTGGACACGCAATCATTGAAATCTGTCGGAGATCCTGCCATGCATGGTTAGAAAATAGGAAAAGACAACACCAAATATTATCCCTATCAACTAAAAGGAACCAAGTGAGAGTGGTGGTGAAAGTGGAATACAAAATCACGAATGGCTTACCAATGTCTTACAAGTGTTCTTACCAAAGCCAAACAGAAGCAAAACTAAATTGGCAAAACAATCTGTTGTTGAATGTGAGTACAGTAGCAAGATGAACGTGTGCTGATAGAAGTAAATGTGGAGCTTTGTAAAGACACACTATGAGTAGCAAGGATTAGCAATTAACAAATGCAAATTTAGCTAAGTTCAATAAGTATCCAAAGGACAAATCACAATTGTTGACTAAGATGTGTCTAGACGTAGTGCAACAAGGTGACAAAGAATGATGGAAAGAACTCACAGAACAAGCAAATAGGCCAGATTTTTCCTTTTCCTGAATATACCCCAGATTTTTCAAAAGGCACTAGTAGGAATAAAAAAAATTCACTATTTTTTTATATTTTTCTCTAAACAAGGATCACAAAATATGCAACCACAAAAATTGGTACTTAAAATAGAGGTGGGACGTCGTCTACATAAATTAAGCATGTTCTCTAAAATTGCAAAAACTTTGACAAATTTTTTTCTTTATTTTTCCATTTTTTGGCAATTTGATGAGACCAAATAGGGTGAAGCCAAGTTTGTGTCGGCTCCAAATGGTGTCAAGAAGCTGCTGTAAAAATTTCAGATTTTTTGGATAAACGAGTGAAAAATTATGTCTGTTTTACTGAAGGTATCTCAAGTTATGTTATCCGGAAGGCACAACATGGCGGCGGCAGTTAGGGCAAAGCATTCCTAAACTCCAACATCGATCCTAGGATCAATCATCCTTGTGACTAACAGCAGTAGGTATTCGCCTGATGATGTAAGGAGGGTTGCGATGCAGGAGAAATAACAGCGGCTGGCAACCTATCTAGGGTTAGCGCGGCGGCGAGACATCACACAAGGTGGCCAGCGGGGCAAGTCGAGTAATATATGGTGGCTTCGACTTGTTGTTTGAGAAACAGTGGATGAGATGGCGACGGAAACAAAGAACAACAATAGTGCAGTTGAACTACAATGACGAACACATTCAAATCCATCAACTAGACTCAACCATGGACACAAACTCATCGAAGCAAATCTATAAATAAAATTGCAAGACACAATGGGTGATAGGATAACAGAAATTGAAATATTTCTGGGCTTTTTGTGGAATCTAGGTAATGAACAAATATGAATCTAAGGCAAACAATATTATACCTCACGGTAAACCTAAAAGATCTGATACCAATTGATGAGTACAGGCCCGACCTTCCGAGAGGTAACTGATAAGTTTAATTTGTGCAGATCTCGACGTTGGCGATCTCGCTTCAAATCAAACACGATTCGAACCCTGCAACCGTTACACCACTGCTCTATTGGTTATCAACCAAGCACAACTTGATTGACCTTGCCAAGAAGGCTTTTCCTGCAAGCGAATCAAAGAACACAAGCAAGAAGGTTTAAACACGCAATCTGAAATTGCAAATATGAATGACACGGATATCAATAGAGGGTTCAAGAACTCAGTTCCAAAGGACTAATTGATACAGTGGAGGAGATCAAGAATGGGGCCTTGGATCACTGTAAAAGGATTTGTCATCATAGTTACAATGAACGATTCAGTTTCTCGATGAAAAACTAAACTCTAAACAAAACCCAAGTCTCAATAGCGGCGGCAGCATAGAATATAAAAGAGAGGCATCCTAGGGTTGAAAAGCATCCAGGAAAGGTGCCCACAACTTGGGCTTAAGGCCCGACTCAATACATGGTCAAGTTAGGACAAAATAGGTGACGTAGCACCTTGCTGTGGTCACACAGATTAATCCACGGGCCATCTAGAGCTGGGACCAGATCCAAAGTGATGGCATCGTCATCCCCTTTCCAATGAGTCCAAGATCTACCCGTTTCGATACCGTATGAAGAAGTTATGATCAAAATATTGACGATGTGTCTGCTAAATCCGAGGGTGACATGTCAACTGAGTTGAGATGAGTTGCAACTTGGGCAAGACGATGGTGTAGGCATGTCCAGTGTGGCGACGGTGTAGGCAACAGGTTAGGCCATGCATGAATTTTTCAACACCCATTGTCAGTGGACTTATAACTTTCTTCGCATGGTGTGTGTTGGCGAGAACTAAGTTTGGCTATGGATCATCAAAACTGCAGTCTGACTAGCCGTACTTAGCCTTTAGGATGAGTAGCTCTAGCACAAAATGGAGCAGTGTCCAGTGTGTCGGACAACCCTTCTCAACATCGTACACATTCTCCTTCGACGTTGTTTTCACCCTCTCTAGATTTTCTAGACCTTTCTTTTGTAGTAATATTACTGGTCCAATGGCCCAAAGCATGTCCTCTAAATTGTCACCGTCATCTTCATCCCCCTCACGTGCTCCACCATTTGTGTCGGCACCATCAACATCATCAGCACCTTCTTTATTGCCAAAGTCACCACCTTGTTCATTGCTAAAGTCATAGCCCATGTCTTCATTGTTGTCGTATTGGGGTAGATACTTCGAGGTTTCGACGTCAAGTTCTTGATCAATATTGTCGTCATCAACAACCATTGTCTCACCATGATGAATCCACACTGTGTAGTCCCGAATAAATCCTCGCATAACCAGGTGTGATTCGATGGTATCCACATTTGCAAATGCCATACAGTTCTTGCAATATTTGCAGGGACAAATAATTGTATTCCTATTATATGTCAACGTTGATGCATGCTTCTCTGTGGCTTCAATAAATTTGACCACCTCTTCACGGAAACCTTCATCAATCCTTGACCAACCATACATCCATGAGTTGTTGTACTCCATCTTTTTAAAACAAAACAACAAAATAAAATACATGAAATGAATCAAATTAATAATTAATTAATTAATTAAGTTCCTATTAATGCATACAAATATTCAAAATTATATATTAAATGGTTAAAATATAAAATTTCATGGACACAAATTAGCAACATTATTATTTTACCCACCACCTTTCATGCCAAACCCCATTGCAATTTCATGAAACATAAATTAGAAAATAAAAAACAAACCCTAGATCTAGAACTAGATGAAACATGCATGAAACTAGGGTGTAATCTCCACTAAAATCAAGCAAGAACAACTGTCAGTGTCTAGACTCGCGGTCCAAACACTAACAAGTTAATTTGTATCTGCGTGCCCTTAATTTGGATGGTGATGCAGGAAGAACACAAGGGGTTTATACTGGTTCAGACCGAGAATGCCCAACGTCTAGTGTGAGGGGGAGATTTATATTATCCTGCACCCGAAGTGCTCGTAGTAGAGGTTACAAGCAGTAAGAGAGGAAAAGGATCCCAGGTCTCGACTCTGAGTGAGTTGTGTGTGTGGTGGACTGAGTCATGATGCCTTAGTGTATGTGCCTTAGCCCGTATTCGTGTGTCTCCGTCCCGAATGAGACCCTGCTTCCCTTTTATAATTTCAAGGGGAGACATGCAATACATGTGTATGTGTCATGGTATTACGGTCTTGGTACTAGGCGTGGGGTGAAGTATGGCGTTGTATAGCGAAGGTGAGGCTCTCCATTCCTTGTGCTGTAGCCGGTCATGGCCATCGTATGGGCGCTCTTGCTCCTGTAGTGTTCATGCCAAGCCATACCGACACTGTGGACAAGATGTTTATACCTGAATCAGCCATGCCGACCCTTGTTCCTCATCCCAAGTTGACTTTCGAGGTCTCTTCCCCGTGGTCCGTACCTTGGGATTCTGATGGGTTCGTGGCTTTAGGAGCTGGAATCGACGTTGTCCATCATCTCTGGGCGTGATCGTACGCACAATGATGGCTACAACAATGGGGGCAGATAACATAATGTCTGACATGCTCTACTCTGCATGGTGTGGGCATGGGCATGCAGATGTGATTTGTGTCCCATCTACCGTACCACCACCCTGGTGTAGTGGAGAAGCCTAGAGCATTTCATTGGAAGCAAAGCGCTCGAGCCCGGGGCTCGGGCGAGGCGGAGATTATCCGATCTCGCCCGAGGCCTAGTTGGGTCTTGGGCGAGACGAAACTGTCCTGGTCTCGTCTGAGGCCTGGTTAGGTCTCAGGCGAGACAATTTTGGTCTTTCTAACTTTTTTTATTTTGTTTAAAAAGGGAAATGGGGTTTTGAGCTTTCTGCTTTGGGTACCCTGGGTTATATATGGTACCCGACAACAACTAATAATTGGTGCAAGCTCATTTCTCTAACTAATTTACAATAATAGCTTCAAAACTAGGGTCTAATTTGCTCTGTACAAAGCTCAAGCACCATGGAAGAGAGATTAAAGCAAAACTCAAATTACACACTAACCAACCATTAAAACTTCAATTAAAGACTTGAAATAGCATTTTCTTACCTTCTATAAGCTTTCCACCAAAGTATTTGAGACCAAAACCTCCCCCTCTTTGCTTGAGCAATTTTTGAGAGGAGCCCAAGGCCTCCCAACCTTTTTTTCTCTGGTTGAAGTGGATGACCTGAGGAGAAGAAGGTGGTGGCTGCTACTTATACAACTATTATTTGTAGAGACGGTTGAACTGCTGGGACCCGGGAAACCCAGAGTAGGGGTGGCTCAATCACCAACCGCCCCTACTGTGTCCCAGATCCCTAACACTTACAGATCACTATTCACGTAGTGCTGGCCATGATTGATAAACGGTGGCACAAAATATTTAAATAATAATAATCTTCCTCCTATATTATTTTTTATCTAATCATATGCAGGGCCGCTACATATCCATGCAAGGAGGATCAAGAGCAAGCTACCAGGATCGGACGCGCGTCTACCGCGCTGACCGGGATGGCATGCATCTACCACGCGGGATGCAACCACGTGATCAAATTTTATATATACAAATCATACACATACGACCACAGTTGCAACTATAATTAAATAACCACTCTCCCATTATACAGTGCATGAAGCAACCACCGTTATCTGTCCTCTGTTGGCTACTACGTGTGCGAGAACATGAGAGAAAACGGACGATATGCAAGGAACCCTAACAAGGTAATATAAGTAATAGTATATTAAAGTTGGAAGTCATAAAATATATAATGTTTATAAACTTTCTTTGCAGGTATATAAGCAAGGGACGGCGGAGCGTATGGACGAACGTGCTTTAGACAACATAGTTGAGGACATCTGCTCGTTCATCATGAAGCATGTCATTCCACGTGAAGGCAAATATCATGATGATGAAAGCCAATTATCCAGGCCACAGTTCCGAGTGCTAACAGAGATTAGTAAGCTCAAACTTACTAAAGAGGGTTATTAGAGGACAGAAACAAACTTTGATGTATGTATATATATGATGTGTGATGATGGATATACTCTTGTAATTAACTTTATGTCTTTGAGCACCAAACTTTGATGTATACAAATGTATGTATGAGATGAAGTATTTAAATTACATGTTGCTATGTTAGAAGACCAACCAATATCAATATATTTAAATAATAACAATAAAATAATAAATAAATAAATAGATAAATTAAAAAATAAATAAATAATACATATTTTAATAGGTTTACATAGGCGGTTCCCTAAGAGAGCCGCCTGTGTAAAAGATTTCTACTGGCGGCTCTCAAGCGACCGCCTGTGGAAATGAATGATTTCTACTGACCTCCAGCGCAGGCGGATCCGAAAAACGCATGTAGAAATATGTTACCAACCGCCTATATAGTGTGCCAATGTACTAGTGATAATGCACCATGACGATGCTGTTAAAGAAGTCTGATGTGATTCAAGCTACACGAATGGTATAAGTGCGACTACGATGACACCACGTGATCAATAAGGCAAGAATGGCTGATATTGTAGCCATGTTTTACCAGCTTATGGACCGACGAGGGCCCTTATGTCAACGCCATCCACATCTATATCAACACCATGCATGGACACATGAAGTGAAGATTGAAGACAACGACCAACATAACTTAATCGGAGGTGCTCTGTAAGCTTGACTCGTAGGAATAATTATCTGAGAGCTTTAATTTCGAGGCCCTAGGAACCATAAAGACCATATTGTCGTAGTCAGATTGCGGCCCACAGGCTATATGGAGCAAATTATTGTACAAGGGAACCCCATATTTGTAATTCTTAAACTTGTGTTACCTTCTTTATTGATTTTGTGTATTTTAGTACACTTGCACGTCCACGCATATATTATTTCTATGCACATAGAGATCCTCGTGATTTTTCTGTGAAAACAAGTTTAAGGAGTTATGTATCTTTTTGCAAGTAGAACAAACGCCAAGCGCTTTAACTCATTCCGATTTCTTGCCCGCAAGCAACACCCGACGGCGGTACTCTGTGAGAGCCCATATAGGGAAGATATTCCTGTATTGGGAGTAGCTAGCCATGGCAGTTTGCATGAAAACTCCAATGATCTCCTGTCATATACATTTTTATTAGCATAATATTGTAAATATAATAAATCAAATTTTGATCCCTTCCATAAACTAAATTTTCATAAAAAAAATATTTTATTAGTTTTCAAGTTTATTACATCGAGGTGACAAAAGTCTTGAAACTATACTATAAACATAAGGGTTTTTAAATGGATAATGCAGCATATGTACAAGTTATCTATACAAAAGCTTAGATACCATAGATTAATTATTGTTGATTTCAAATGTGTATTCCATAATGTATCCTATAGCATATATAAAAGAGTTTTTTTTGTGCTTACCATATATTCCATAATGCACATGACACCTAAAAGAGTCACTACTACAAGATTGAACTACCGCAACGAGCCCATTTTCACCTCCGTGGCGGGCACAGTTTTTGACCGCTACGGTTAATAGATTAACCACAGCGGGCACGGGCGCCTGGCACGGTAGTGGCCACGATTTACCGTGGCCTTATGACCGTGGCGGACGCGTTTGCCAGCTGCGGAAAAGGAAAAACGCCCACCACGGTTATTCTTTCTACAGTAGTGAGTGTACATAACCTACTAATGTGCTTACTTGCCAGAGAAAATTGCAATTATAGGACTCCAAACAACGTGTTTCGCAATTATAGGACTCTAATCGTCGACTTCGTTAAAATGATCCTTAAAAAGTTGGCTTCTTGTTTTCCATAACATTAAGTGTATTTCACCTCTTTTTGAATCTTAATACATGTAATTTGTCCCTAAGATGTCCCTTTTGCCCTTCTGTTATTAGGAAGGTTTCATTCACATTGGTTGGCTGGTGCAGGGCTCTTTTGGCAAGCTGGCCGCGGCTTGGCCATGGCTGGTAGTATGAATTAGGCTGGGGCATAATCAAAGGGGAATTAAAGCAACCTCCTGGGTGCACAAAGTGTCATTCCAAAAGGAATTTTTTGTTGGCATCATCCTGTATGGAGGTAGGGACAATATGATATGTACTGCTTGCCTGAGACAGATGCAGGGTCCGGTCCAACAACAACAGTGTAAGCCATGCATGTGCACGTAGTATGCGGTACACGTACAGTTCTGGCACGCACGCACGCAGCCTTGTCGCGCGCACTTCACACAAAGCCAAGGCACAGGGCCTCGAGTGGCTGGGGCTGGGCCGATGGGGTCGAGCGTGGTCTGTGGCTAGGGCTGCAAGGGTGCCGGCGAGCGTCTCGGGAGGTCCAGGTCATCGCCCTCTTGCCATCCATGGCGGCATGTTCAGGAACGGCGGCGGCGTCCGGTCGGGTTTAGAACGTACCAGAAGGGAAGATGAGACGATACGAAGTTAAAACGACTGATCTCATGCAAAAGGCAGAAGGGCAAAAGAGTCACAAGAGATGAGAAATGGATGTATTTAGATTAAAAATAAATTAAAATATACCAATTTTATGGAAAACAAGAAGTCAATGTTTTAAGAATCATTTTGACGAAGTTGATGTCTGAAGTCCAATAATTATGAAACGTGTTGTTTGGTGTCCTATAATTGCAATTTTCTATAAAATATGTCTAAACGAACCCCTAGAGGTTTTGCCATAATGGCATTCCACACTGGCCTGGGCCAACATGTCAGGGCGAATGAACATGCTCTATATGTTCCTACTTCATCCCTCCCTCTCTCTCCTTGACGTAGATTGCTGTAACTAGGCCAGCCACATGACACCCTGCACTAATAGCACTGATCATTCTCTCCCCGCTCTACTCATCCTTTGCCCTGCACATGATGGCCTCACACGAACAGCGCCTTAGAGTAGCACCGCGCCGATGGCGTTATAGACATTGAAGATGGCATGGACCCAACTGACAGGGGCGGATTCAGCCTGGGGTGCAGCCTAAATTTCCTATAAACAAGTCTTCAAAGCCCATAGAAATTCCCGACATTTAGCCCAAGATAGCTCATTCAGCCCAAGTAACCATTTACTAATTAGCTCCCCCTGGATAGTGATTCTAGATCCGCCCCAGCCAACTGAGGATGAAAACGGTCAGAAAACTCCTCAATTGTTTTCTACTTTTACAGTTGAATGCGAAAACAAAAGCACAAACGGTAATGTCAGACACAAAAACGAATGCTGAATTTCCAAAACAAACCAATTTAAGCGAGACTATGTCGAACATGGTTGGCATATAAAAATTCAATACGGAATACCGACCTACAATGCATAACAACTAATAAGTGCCATCGTGGCAAATTTCAAGTGCAAGAGAGCAGACTTATCAATTCCGAGAAAAAAAAGAAAATGAAAGAAGAGAAAATTTTGAGATACCACCGATACTAGACTAGAAATGATAGCAACAAGTTCTAGCCCATCTAGCTCTCTCTTTTGGTCAGTCCAGTCACATGCAATGCAACAAGTGCCAGATGCAGTCATGCAGCATCTCGTGAAGCCAGATGTAGTCCACCTTGTCAACTCAGGGAGGCGCGACGAGAGCGAGCTGCCTATATAATATGGCCCATGGGCATTAGTGCTCCACACTTGCCTTCGCCTAGTTGCCTAGATGGTAATGGTCAGCAACCAAATTCGGCTTAAACTGAATTTTAAATTTGGAATATTCTGAATTAATAGTAGAAAGTAGAAAACGGTCAAAAAATATCTAAACCATTTTTATTTTTACATTTGAATACGGAAACAAAAGCGAAAACGTAAAAGACACATACGAAAATATAGATTTGATTGGATTAGATATAGAAAATGATACCGTTCGTTTCAGGAAATTTCCGTTCTATTTTCATCCTTAGACCCACTGAGGGATGTGGTGTAGAGCATTGTGATGGACTAAGGGAATGATGCTTGCCTCGGAGTTGGCCTTGATTTGATAGAGGGGATGCAAAAGTGGTGGTCCCTTCTTTCGAGCTCATAGGGCATTGTTGGCTTGGCAAGTATTCAGGGTGAATTTATCATACAAGGATAAGTGAGAGTGTTATTGTATAGACATTTTCCTAATAGAAAATATCTTTATAAGGTGAAACGACCTGTAGCCTGGTGGTTACAAGAGTCATAGTAGCGCCTTAGGTCCTAGGTTTCTCATGGAAGCAAATATTTCAGAGGTGTTGTGCTTTCACTTGTAGGCAATGTGTTCATCGACAGCATGACACCTCTAGTGACTTCGTCAATCTTGAGAATTTGCCGGTCCGGTCTTCGAAGATGCACATAGGGATAGAGTTTGCATGCATGTGTTCATAGGGTGAGTGTGTGTGTTTTATGATGTCTGTACTGTACTGTGTAATCGCAAAAAAAAACTATATGAGCATAATCCCACAACACATTCACAAGAAATAAATATATTCGCACATAATAAGGACAATATAGATTAGAAGGATAATGTGAATCTGCTATTATTTATTCTAGTATAATGTTACGGACGGCAAATATAATACCATAAAATTAGCAAGATTTGTCTGTTTACTCATAAAAATTTTGATGAGTCATGCATTTAAAGATACAAATATAATAGAGATGCTTGACACGCTTGTCTGTCACTCTTCTATGGATTTAATCTTCATAACTTTGTTTTTACATTGTTTCGTATAGGTTAGTTTGTTTAGTTGCCAACCCATGGATTTGAAACTGCTAGGTATACATCAATACGTATGTCATAGTATTATTGCATATTAAACTATTGTCTTTTATGAAATTCTGAAAGTTTACTGATTTGTTATGAGAGAAAACACTGCTGAATGGTTGGTAGATTTGGCAGATAAGCTCAAGCGAACAAGGTGGTACTGTAACACCCCAAAATTTGCAATTTTCCAAAATAGGATAAATTGTTAAATTGTGTATTTTTGTGCCCATGAAATATAGGAAAAATAATATTTTGATTTTAATTAAAATTTACTATAGGAGTTAACAACTTGTTTGAGCATGCATGCCTCTGCATTTGATTTATTGTGATGAGTGGTTTTGTCTAAAGATTAAAAAGGAATTCAAATTTGGTTTTGAAAATGTATGAAATAGGTTTGTTTTTAAAAGAAAAGAGAAACAGAAAATAAAAAGAGAAAGACTCTCCCTCTCTATTTTCGGCCCGAAGGCCCAGAACCTTCTCCCCCCCTTCTTCTTCTCTCTGGCCCAAGTGGACCGTGGCCCAAATTTTTCCCCCGCGCCAGCATCCCTTCCCCTCTCTTCTTCCACCGACAAGCGGGTCCCACGTCCCTGAGTCACCGACGGGTGGGGCCCACCGGCCAGATCCTTCTTCCACCTCGTGGCCGCACCGGACTCCTCTAGGAGATCGAGTCGGCAACGCGTGATTCCCGTGCTCGGCGTGTTCCGCATGTTGGGAGCTCTTTATATAGCAGTCGCGACCCCGATGCCTCCCTATCTCTAACCCTAGAGCAAGCCGTCGCCCTAGTCTAGCCCCAAAACGCCGCCGAGATCTGCGCCAAGCTCGAAACGCTGCGACACCCCGTCTCTGCTCCCGTAAGCCCTTTGCCGACCTACTCCTCGCTCTTGCGAAGTCGCTGAGTGCTCTCTTCCTCTCCTTTGTGCTTTGGTTTGGTCCCTTTCTTATCCCGAACCTTTGCAGGTTCCGTCTACCGCCGTTTTGCGTCGCGACCTCACCCTGAGTGTATCTCGGTCTTGATTTTTGACATTGGTGAGTCCGCGGTAAGCTACTCTATCTCCCTATGCCCTTGGTTCCGTGAGTCGTGCTCTAAATCGCTATATTGACTAACACCGGCGAGGTCTGACAATGGCGCCGCCGCGACCACCTTCAACTTCGGCGGGCCACTCCCCTCTCCCCACCCCCGATCTAATCTCAACCGTCCAAGTGAGATCCGATGGCCTAAATTGAATCATACCCCTTCGGCCGCACATTTTGCAAAAGAACCTCCCTGCTTTTTAAATATAGGACGCGCAGTCCATAGCGTAGTCTCAATAATACGTTTTCTTATTTCAAAGGCGTATTTTCTTTTATTTAGATTCAAAATACGTTTTCACAAAATTACAAGTTTGCCACTGGTTTTATATTGCTCATAAAATATCCGTTTTAACTCCGTTTTGATCCATTCAAATTGCGTTAGATTCGTAATCACAAGATCTACAAGTTAGTCTCACTATTTTACAAGTTTACAACTTTTTATTTTTGTGATCCTATTTAATTAATTATTTTATTAAAGGAAATTTTAGGAAAATCATAACTTCTTCGTTATAGCTCCGATTTTCGTGATCTTTACGTCTGTGTGATCGTAGTGTGATATAGATTTGTTTTATAAACTTTTCATCTTTATTTTCTACTGTTGGTGTATTGTTCTAATTATAGGTTTGTTTGTTTTGTATGATTGCCTCTGGATGATTGATGTTGATGTGATGACAGAGTTTAGTCGGTGAGCTTTTACGTGGTGATCAAGAAGCAGATTGTGGAAGATTTGGAACTAAAAGAAGGATCCAAGTTTCAAGGCAAGTATAGCATGGGATCATCCTTGTTTCCTAACAACTTTAGTCACACAATTCATATTGCATGTGTCTCCTTGATAAGGATTTCCTAGTATTGATCTTATACCTTGTCACCTATGGTTTTGCATTGGGTAGCTTATGCTAGTGCTCCACTAAACCATGATCTTGTAATTTGATTAATGGAATATGCAATAAACATTAAAAGATGACTTTTTAGCAACTTTGGAAAAGAGGGCTGGAGCATTGGGCTATCTTATGGTGCTCTAGTTTCTCTCCATAAGGACTTATCTGTATCTAACCATCCGGGACATACAACACAACTGTGAGGGCTACATGGCTCTGGCTTTAGCTCAGTATGAGGACCTTTTCTAGCTTGTTAGTGGTTACCCTTGTGGCGCAAATGGGCGATAGCAGACCGTGGATTCCTGCGGGTGAGTCACACGGACTGACTAACGAAACCTAGCGGCCCTAACTTGTTAGACGAACCTTTGAAAGGCTTCATAGTGAACCCTGCCGGTCTTCCTAGGTAGTAGGCTAAGAGGTCGACGGGCCTCGAGCGAAAGGGTAAATCATGACTCATAGTGAAAGTGTACAACCTCTGTATAGTGTAAAACTGATATATCAGCCGTGCTCACGATCACGAGCGGCCTTGAACCAATACAGAATAAATGATCACTAATGGAAAATCATTAAATGTTATTATTGTTAATATGTTGTTTATGCTATTCTTTATTCATTTTACCTGATCATGAGTTTACTATGGGACTTGACAACTTGATGCTACTCATATGCTAAAATTGTGACAACTAAAAGCTACATGCAGTTAAACCAGTGTCTAGCCTTTGAGCCTCATGAACCCTATGTTATTCTTGCTGAGTACGAGATGTACTTACATCTGCCTTTACATTTTATTTGGATAAAAATCCCGGATGGGTACCAGATTGCTAGTTTGGAAAATAGTTTAGGCTTGTGCTCAACCAGTCAATTGTCCCTGTGGATTTGGAGCCTTCGCCTGAAGAACGGAATGTCTTTCCGCTGTTTGCTATCTAAGGTTATATCTTTTATACTAAGTTCGTTATATATAAGCATTGTCTATTGATATTACCCCTGGCTATATGTGAGATTTGACTTCCTAGGCTCACATATGGTGTGTATCTGGTTTTGTTCTTAAAACCGGGTGCTACAGGTACATAGAAATATACTCTGCTTGACTGCTCCTAAAATTAGATTAAGTTTTGACATGTGCAAACATTCTCTATAATATGTGAGAGTATGCCTACATGGAGTATGATTTAATACATTGAATATCATGGTTATGTCAAGCTTGGCACCGTCACGAGGTTCTTATTAGAATCATGATGGCTCTCTGACGATCTATAAATTTTGGTCAGGTAGATTCTTTTGGGACAGGAATCTGGGGTAGCTTCCATTTTGGGAAGGAGTAATAATCCTCCAACTTTGTGAATTTAGTTATAAAAGTATATGCACAAGGTTACTAGGATTGTTTTCAGCATTATATCGCCACAATCAAAGACTTAGTGATGTCTCTTTAATGAACAATTAACACCCTAAAAGAATAAATTAGTATTGTTGAAATTTTATCTGTTTTCTCCTCTAGCATTTATAGTGAAGTAGAAGAACGCATTAGTGATTATCCATCGACCGTGTTACCATCCTAGTTTAGTTTAATAGTATCTATTGGTACCCTCCAAGAAAATTAAGCAACCCTTCTGTGGCATCAGCTTTTACTTACTTGCTGTGGGAATTCACCGTCTTCTAACTGTAAGTTGAGTAAAGTCTTTGCTGCCCGATGCAGAGGCATTGGATCTCTTTCAGCCTGTAACAAACATCAAATAGTTTTATTCTGCAAATGACCACATCGTAATGAAGATCCACAAAACAAAATGTTAAACAAGAAAACCAGACCTGTCCAGCCTCAATTAGTGCCAGCAAGGCCCATGCAGTGTGCGTACCATGATGTCGATTACCTCTAAGATTTGTGTAAACCTAGTTGAATGCAAGCCAGAAGATTATTAGTTAGATCCTGTAGTTTCAGGATTGTCGTACTCTCATTAGAGATATGCTTTTACTACTCACAATCATTACAAAGAAACACTTAATCCTGAAATACCAGCTTCAATCCAACTGATATAATTATGTAGGTTACCTCATTATGAGATGACAACCAGCTCTCTCCCCAGCCACCACAAGGAAGCTCTTTTGACAATAGAAAATCACATGCCTTTCTGATTGCAGTACTATTCTCAAATGTCCTGCCAGCACAAACTAGTCCACTCACCCCAAACCATGTGGCATAGGTAAAACAAACTCCCCAAGAGCCGTACCTGTTAGAACAAGCACAAGTTTGCAACGATTACAGCTGAGTAGAAATTAATATTCAGCGAGTACTGGTTGTACTTATATATGCATAGCGTCCAAATACTAACCATGAACCATCTGTTCTTTGAATATTCTCAATGAAATCAGCCCCTTTGTTGATACAATTTTCCACCTCTTCCTTGCGGTGCCCAGGGTTAAGTTTTCTAAAAAGTGCTAGACACTGAATTGCTGATGATGTACATTCGACATACCTGTCAACTCAATTGCAGATCATTGGAGTTTATCTTATATAGGACAAAATGGAAGTAACAACCTAAAAATCAATGTGGTATAGCATCTTACGGGTAATCTATCATTGTGCGTCCAAATGCCTCAGAAGGATTGATATGCTGAATTCGAATAAAAAATCAGAATAGGCAAATGTAGTCATAATGTAATTACTACATGCTGAATACACACACATATTTGTATGTTTGCTTGTGTATATGTATTTATGTGTAGCTATAGACAGAGCTGCAACTTCTTTTCTTTGGCCAGAGGGATATTGTTATTTGACTTGGTTAGCTTGTTGAATAGGAAAAGAAACACGTGAGGGACGCGTGCCACATGCATGGGACAAAAAAATAAGAAAAACTAAAGAAATTGTGTATGGAGAAGTGAGGATGAAAGTGTAATAAAGGTGTTATTAGTATATAGGCCAGATCCACATGAGGAGCTAGGTCGATGTAAATTTTGGAGGTACGGTGTTACATAGGCGCTGCTAGATTCTGATTGGGGAACTAGTTTATGAATTGCTGTGGATTGTGTTTTGCCATGGCCGGCAGTGTTTCAACTTGTTTTGACTATGTATGCCACAACTATGACTTGTGCAAACTGTGACGGATTAATTCCGCTGACTACGTCTGGACACTATTATGCCGATGATACCCTGATTTTCATGAATGGTGACATTAATGAGCTTAACAACTTGAAGGATATTTTGTCTTCTCTAGCTGATTCCTCCGGGGACAAAGTCAATTTTGAGAAATCTATGATGGTCCCTTTGAATGTCTCTGAAGAAAGATTGGATATTTTAGCTTCCACTTTTGGTTGTTCAAAAGGTTCATTTCCTTTCACATATTTGGGTCTTCCTCTTGGTCTTACAAAACCAACAATAGCTGATTTTTGGCCTTTAGTCTCAAAATGTGAAAGAAGACTGGTAGATTTTTCTTCCTATTTATCTGAAGCTAGTAGGTTGGAACTTACAAATTCAGTCCTCACAACCCTCCCAACATTTGCAATGTGCACTTTCCTACTTCCCAAGACTGTCATCAAACAAATTGACAAATATAGGAAACACTGCTTATGGAGAGGGTCAGATATTCATAACAAGAAGTGACGTTGCCCAAAGAAGAGGATGGTCTAGGTGTACGTACTCAGCCTTTCAGTACACAATGAAAGTCTTTTGTTGAAGCATCTTCATAAATTTTACAATAGAGCAAATGTCCCTTGGGTACAGCTTGTTTGGGAAAAATATTATGCTAGAGATAAGCTTCCAATTCAAACCATCTCTTTCAGAGGCTCCTTTTAGTGGAGGGATAACCTTAAGTTTTTACCCCAATTCAAAGACATGGCAAAGGTTAATATTCAAGATGGTAAATCCTGCTTTCTTTGGCATGACTTGTGGAATGATGTGCTTTGTAGTCAAGATTTTCCAGAACTTTTCTCTTTTGTGAGAGATCAGAATACTTCCTTGTATTTGGCAGCTAACAATCAAGATTTCTATAACTTTTCCATCTGCCCCTTTCACCAGATGTTTTTGCACAGTACCAAATGCTAAATGCTACAGTTCAGAACGTGACCTTACAAGACAGTCCTGATCGATGGTCGTATATATGGGGATCTGCTCACTTCTCTTCAAGCAAGATTTACAAGCAGCTTGTTAGACACCATCAGGTTCATGTTGCTTTCAAATGGCTATGGAAGTACTGCTGTCAAAACAAGAGAAAGTTTTTCTTCTGGCTGGTTCTCCAAGATCGTTTGAATACCAGAGCTCTACTCAAACGAAAACATATGTCACTTCCAGATTATCATTGTGTTCTATGTAATTCGGGAGTGTACGAAGACATTTTTCATTTACTCTTCCACTGTCCTTTCTCTATGGCTTGCTAGTCTACTTTACAGTTAACTATCCCCAACTATCACGATGTGCGTTTTTTAGTTGAGAGCATCAAAGGTCAATTGCATTTGCCTTTTCTACATGGAAATTTTGATAACAATGTGCTGGTCCATTTAGTCAATGTGCAACGATGTGATTTTCAGAAGTCTACCTCATTCAGTCAGCAGATGCAAGCAAGTCTTCAAGAAGGAGTTTGCTCTGATTATTCTTAGAGCAAAGAAAAAAATACCAACCTCATATAGATTTATGGCTACAGTCATTTGTAGAAGTCTGCTTTTTATGATTTTCTTCCTTACTTTCTTCGTTTCTTGATTGTAACTGGTGACTTTTGCCTTTTATTAATAAAATTCTAGTAGGGGCTTTAAACCCCTCCTATTCCATCAAAAAAACGTTTGGACACTATTTGGTGGGTTCCATCTTGTTGGAACTAGGACAAGGCACTGTTAGGGCAAGTTTAAACTAGGTTCCAAACGGATGGAACTACATCTAGGGCATTGCTACTTGCTAGTGGCTGGTTCCAACCGTGTTCCAACTGGTTAGAACTAGAGTTTTGCAACAGGATTTGGTGGAAAAGGCGTGCTAGGTCATTATGGAACTACATCTAGGGCACTGCTAGTGGCTGGTTCCAACCGCATTCCCACTAGTTGGAACTAGAGTTTTACAACAGGATTGGTGGAAAAGGCGTGCTAGGTCATGTGGGCTATATGGTGGCACAATGTTTTGCATTTTAGTGTTCATTCAATGATTCCGATTACTTCACATCTTACAAAGTGGTGTAAACTTAAGTTTTGATATATAGTATACTTTATTTTCATCATATATTTTATCATATTTGCCTTAATTTGTTTCAATTTTAAGCTAGGATAGAGATGTTCACTAGATTTGTGGTTTACTACTTCTTTCTATTTCCTATTATATAACAAGAGTCCATCACAACTTGTAACATATATCAGCATTCGTGTGTATTACTCTTTCTATCTTCCATGCTCTTATGTAGAGACCAAAGCATGGGAAAAGTAAGTGTCAACATTGGAACATAAACAAACATAATAACACAAGAATGGATGATCCAGAAAAATATAATTAAATTCTCACCTCGAGCCATGGTGAAGACCTTGTGGGTTCAAATGCTGAAAAGCCACCATCATTATTCTAAGGATGTTAATAAGTACAAACATTTTAGACACAATGTTCAACAAAGAGAAGCTGCTCATAAGGAAACACTATGAAATGTAAGTGTTCCATGTAGAGTTTTAGAAATGTTATCTACGTCCATATAATAAGTCGGCTTTTATCATTTAATGTTGTGGTATGAAAATATGAATTACAAAGGTTCAACATATAGCTAAATTTCTATAGGCAATGTAACAAAAAATACAGATGATTTTGATCTAGTAGAATAGAAATGTATAAGTATTATCATTCCACTGATGCTACTGCCCCCAAAGTCTCTAAAGTGTGTATGCACACTAGGTATTGTATTTTTACAACTAAAAAGTGAATATGTGGTATAAAGCCTTGTTATTAACTACACCGTGTATAACAAAAGATAGAAGTTTGAACAATGCTTACCATCAAAGACATCAAACAATTAACAGCATCAAACTGTCTCTCGATTTCCAGTGGTTCACCAACAATTTCAGGAGAGATCGTTGACAACAATAGACACACCTGGATATATGTGGAGATTGTATTAACATAGCACTTAGAACATATCATATATGCCAATAAACCTTAATTACAATCAGCGACCATGAGCAAGACAATCATCACCACATGCTACATAGCCTTATGTCTCCCACCATATAACATAGAATTGCCTTCATTTCTAATAGCCAACAAGATGGCATCAAGATTAGCATAAAGTCCCTAAAAGTAAGCAATTCCTATGTTTCCACATCCACCATAGCACCAACATGTGAGTTCATTTAGTATCTTCAACCATGTAAGGATATAGGTACAACAACATAAGCTATTGTTATAGCTTTTAACCAACTATAATATTACTTTAGTTGAGTCAAGTATTACTATACTAAGTTCCTAATATTTTCTGTTAGAGTAAATAAGAATAGTACCATATTGTGTACCCACATAAGGTGTTAGTCCTTTGTACCCTATATAATCAGCCCATGAGGCCCGATGCAATATATTCAATATTTCACTAATTATATTCTCCTTCATGGTATCATTCGCCTAGGTTTAGATCCTAACCCTAGCCGTTGCCGCTTCCACACCGCGCGCCCTGGGGAGAGGTCAATCTCTGCCGAGGGCAGCACCACTATTTAGGCGCCTGATTCTATTGATTCGGCTGCCATCGTTGTTGCCGCACAGCAGATCGGGATCTCCTCTACATCATCACCGAGCTACCATCGCCGCCTCGTCCCCAGACTCATCATTTGTTATCACCGTCAACACCTTCCTGATCTTCGTCGCATGGAGGAAGATGGATCTCGCCCTGTCCCGTGCTGCCATGGTGGCGGCCAGGCCCAGCCACGCGCCCCAACCTTGCGCTGCCATGGAGGCAGACAGATCTGGTGTGTCACTGTTGTTGAGTGGATCTGCTCATCTCCACCACGTCGATCCGTGTTGGTGCCTTTGATCCCGTGTGTTTGTGACCCGTAGTGCGCTTGCGCCGCGTAATCCGGTCGCACTGCCGTCATCGTGCCGTCTTGCTAGGTACACCCAATCTCCTGCTACTGTATCTTTTTGGTTTGTCTGATCACTGATCGGGATTGAGTCACCCACTTCCTGTCGACCTCACGCGTTCTACTCCGGCATCGGCATCGACTTCATCGACACCATCTCTAAGTACTACGTGCATCTTCTCCGAGCAATAGGGCTGCTGGTATGTCACCTCATCGGGCCACAACACCGCCGCCCGTGTCTCTGCTTTGCCATTGCATCTACATCGCCATCACTTGTGCATCGATAACTTGCGCAATCCCTGCTGCGCCATCCGTCTACACAAGGTCTTTGTCCTGCTGATTGGGTCTTTGGTACTGAGCTGCCACTACCCGCGTCATCGCTGAGACCTGCTTGTCGACGCGTCTTCTCCCACATTGCTTCTTCTTTGTCCAGCACAACCACACGGTTGGGCCCTCCCCCTTGTACGCTCGGTATTGGCAACACTGACGCGTGCTTTCGTCCCCGACCTGTTGCTGGATCTAGCAAATCCAGTTGTGCCTCGGGCACTCGGGCGGCTTGACTGCATCGACTTCGGCATCGACCCTCCCATTCCTACCCCGTCTGCCTCGATTGCATCATCGCCTTTCTTCTATGATGGTCTTGACTGTGTCAACTTCGGCATCGCCACCTCCCACAGCGACTATCTCGATGTGTCCCTGTCATTACCATGGTGCCACTTGTGCACCTGCAGCTTCATCGACACAGCAACCCAACCACAACTACATCGATCTTGGCCATCTTCAGCACGGCTTCTTCGGCCACAGCTACTGCACCCTCACGCTCGGCTACCTCGACACCGGCACAAAAGGCTACCGCCTTGCATGAGGACTCATCGGCTTCTTTTCCAGCCACAACATACACAGCGCATAGACTATTATGATTGCGAGGGGATATTACTTATCAGTTTTTCTCCAGTCTTACTGGAGGGGATGTTAGAGTAAATAGGAATAGTACCACATTGTGTACCCACATAAGTTGTTAGTCCTATGTACCCTATATAATTAGCCCATGAGGCCCAATGCAATATATTCAATATTTCACCAATTATATTCTCCTCCATTTTCAAACGAGAATCTCTCTCAGATTTGGCTCTTCATCGATCTGGTTGCCTGTGCGCCTAAGATAGTGTTGCAAAGTAGGTCTGTCGCACCAGCTCTTACAAACCAAGTTTGGATAATATATATTCATGGGGGTCTCTCTTTAGAGGGATCGATTCAATATTTACAAGTTTGGAACACCTTGGAAAGCTTTGTTCTTTCCCATGATGAACACCAGCACTTCTGGAGGCATGAGAGGAGTGGAACCTTCACTTCAAATCTACTTATAGGGCCTTCTTTTATGGGTCCATAGCTTTTGAACCATGGAAACGACTTTGGGAATCTTGGTCTCCTCCCAAGTGCAAGGTTTTCCTATGGCTTGTGATTCCAAACAAGTGTTGGACAGTGGGTCGCTTAGCAAAATGGGGGCTTGTACATCCAGAACGATGTGTTCTTTGTGATCAAGAGGAGGAGATGGTGCAACATATTCTTGGTAGCTGTGTTTTTGCTAGGCAATTGGCATCTATTGCCCCCCACTGGCCTAAAACACACTCAATTAATTAGACGCTATGATCTTGTCAAAAAAGAAAAAAAACTAGACGCTATGACATGTGCTTCGCTGAGAGGTGGAGGAAACCTACCAAAATAAAATCAACAGGTCTCAAAGAAAAGTCAATAGTGTTGTGATCCTGGCAGCTTGAACCCTATCAGGAATAGATGCATGGCACCTCTCCACCTTTGCTGGCTGCTCCGGGGCCGCGGCCCCTCATCCGCACGCGCCACTTGCTTGTATTAGATGAATTACAAGGGGCATGGTAGTTTACATCTCTGGATTTATGCTCTGGTTTCCATCAAATCAGGATGGCCAAGGGAGAAGAATTTAAAACCCTTTCAAACTCATAGTGGTCACTAGCTATGAATACAGGGTTATGCCATATGGGGTCACCGGAGGACCAGCAATTTTCCAAGCATTGATGAATATAGTTCTGGAACCTCTGCTAAGAAAATCTGGAACCTGACTTGTTGCATTTCGACAAATCAGGTGCTGAGCCCTTGTGCTTAGTCATTTTCTATATGGCTAATGAAGCTAAAATGAAGTGTAGCCCATTGCTCGTCCTAGCCACGAAGGCAGACGTGATGGAGGTGGCATATCTTTGCCTCTTTTCCCCTATACAATTAAAATTATTATTTGACATATTAACACATAGCAGCTATAAATGTTTTTTTTCACAAACTAATGTAATTGTGATTTGTGTATTTTTATATGAAGGGAAGCTATATCATGCACGTGAAATCTAAACTTCTTTTTAATGAATGCACGAGCACAAAATGTACATAACAGACGTGCGAAAGAGTTAAATTAGATGATAAAATATCTTTACTGGTTACAAGGAAGAAATAATTTTCACCTTTAGTCCATTTGCAGAGCAATCTGAAACTTGCCAACCATCATCTGCTGTACTAAACGTCCATCCACCTTTGCTAATATGGCGATGCCAGTAGTTCAAATCTCCCAGGCAATTTTCAAGCAACTTTCATAGTAAAACAACACCTTGTTTAAAAGTAATAATACCAAACGACATTGAGATTTTACTGATAAAAACTGAGGTATACTATCATGCATGGATATACCTGAGAATTCTTAATAAAGGAATGTGCTCGTTTAAGAGTTGGTCCAAGCTCTTTGACAAGGCCGGTGGCCAAAAGGACCTCAACCGTGAAAGTTGCGTCCCACAACTGGCTTCCGTCATATATCTGCAGTGAACAATTGATGAGAATTTTCAATCCCTATGGAGGCCTGAGAAGTCATAACCCATACTAAAACCAATCAAAACACGGGCAACAGTGCTGCACTTCACGGATCTCTCCTATGAATAATAATTTCATTGTTTATTATAAGCTAGAGTGGCGCTACTATAAAAATATGAGAACTTAAAATGAACATGTGATGCCTAATATAAACAACTTCTAATCAAGGTCTTACCAAGTAAAACTTGTAAATCCTGTCTAACATAACAACTTTGTTCTATATCAACATTCAAGGTCATTTTGAAATTTCATATTTTGTATTCCGAAATCTAAGAACTTAAAACATATATTTAGCACTACAAATAAATTTAAATTGAACACCTATTTACTACATACAACTTTGGTGTAGACTTTTGAAATTTCAAAATCCAAGAATTTAAAACAAATATTCGAGACTATAATTTCATCAAAACATGCCAACTATAAAGTTATAGATCGTGTTAAGATTTACAATTTTTATATAGGTTTGTCTTCATCCAATTCATATGATGATTTCTAGATAAATATTTCTAGAGGCGAGACTCATAAGCATACAACCTTTAATCTATTTCAAGAGGTGGGTCTTTGTTTATAGCCATTTTCAGAGGCAGTCATCTTAAAAAGTCCAACTCTATCAATTCAATAATAGAGCAGGCATCAAGGCGACCATCTCTATAAAACAATAATAAAGACGGGTGTTTGCTCTGACACCCACCAGGCCATTTATGGGCATGGCTCATAAAATCCTCATCTCTGATAATAGATTCCTTGTCTTCTAAACACTTTATTATAGTCGACAACAACTTTGTGTCACATGAGACTTCTTACGAAGCTACCGTTGTGTTTGGTTCGAGACATCACTCCATCCTAGATGAGGTGGTCCATCATCATGAGTACATTCCACAAATTTGGTGGAATAACACCATTCCTCATCCTAGTACTAATTATTTGCTTGTGAGAAATGAGATGATGATACATCAACCTATTCCATTCCACAGACCAAACAAAAAGGTGAGGAATGAGTAGATGATGGACTAGCTCATTTCTAAACCAAACACACCCTACATTATGATGGGTAGAAGAAATCTCATATTGATAAATGGGTATTTGGATTTAAGTAGAGTCCTTTCATGTTGTCTTCTCTACGTACCTTTACCTTTTCTAATCATTAGTACATTCAAGTAGCTTTCCCTCGTAGTAGAGAGGAATTGATATCATTGCAACTACAATTATGATATAGAAGATTAGAAACACTCAGTACTAATTAGGCTCGAGGAAAATCCTTACTTATGTTGCAAAATGCATTAGTCAAAAACACTATTAAGGACATATTTGGCATAGCTTTAAGCTTTATAAGTTGTTTTTGACAAACATCCTTTTTTCGAAATAGCTCATAGAGTGAAGCTCTTTTGATGCTCTCACAAAGGGACAGAGAGAGGTGAAGCTGAAAAAAAGTAGCTTTTCACAGTTTTCTCTCTCATTTTTCCGTCTCAACCATGCATGAAGATGTTGGTGGAGCTATTTTGCAAACACTTTTTTCAAAACAGCTCAGCTCCACCGAAAAAGCTGATCATAAAGTTATTTAAAAAAACAATTCCATTCTTGAAGAAGGGGTCTAAAGTGCATATGCTAGTATGTTTGTTAACATAGTAGTTTCTTGAATGGTATGTGAGCAATGTAGAAAGAAGTGGGGCATAAAATCAATATTTAGGGCCTATTTGTCATAACTTCACTAACAGCTTCATGAGTTATTGTGACATGTATTTTGCCAAACACCCTTTTCCAAAATAGCTCATGGTGTCAAGCTCCTTTTTTTGTGCTCCCACAAATGAACGGAGAGATGTGAAGCTGAAAAGAAGTAGCTTTTCACATCTCTCATCCATATATCTCTCTTTCAACCATACGTAAAGTTGTTGGTGAAGCTGTTTTGCCAAATAATTTTTCTAAAATATCTTAGCTTCACTTTGAAAGTTGCTTATAAAGAGCTGTGTCAGAAAGGGCCTTGCAAAAGACAATCATTAGTTACCTGCATCTTCATGCCATCTTCGGCAATCCACAAGAAATCATATACTCGTGCAATATGGCATTTGAATGCTTCTGAGTTAGGATCTTCAATCCAGCGAGCAAGCATATTTAATACCTGTGAACAGTTCACTTAGGCCTTGTTTAGATGCACTCAAAAACCCTAAAGTTTACAAGATTCTCTATTACATCGAATCTTGCGGCACATGTATGGAGCATTAAATATACATAGAAATTATTAATTAAATAGTTTACGTGTAAATCACGAGACAAATCTTTTAAATCTAGTTAGTTGTCTCCAATAGGAGATCCATTTGGGAACCCCCATCCAAAATAGGTCTCCAAAACAATACATATAGCCTCCAACAGAGTACTCATACAGAAGACCCATTTTGGGTATAAGGAGAGACATAACCCAAATTTTGATATCCTCTCTCCTCGAGACTCATTTGCAGAGAGTGTTGTCTTTTAAGTCTTGTTGTTGGAGAAGACTAAAAATAGGTATGGATCCTTTTACCTGTAGCGTTACCCAAAGGACAAATGGGTCTTGTATTATTGATGACGATTGTTGGAGATAGTCAGTCCATAATTGGACAATGTTTGTCAAATACAAACGAAGTGCTACAGTGTCAAAATTCAAAAAACAATGGATCTAAACAAGGCCTTAGTCATTCTCTCTTTCAGCTATTGATGCCGAGTAGGAAACAAATATAATCATTAAGGCACATAGTATAGTTTCAATAGAAGTTTAGTACTTATGACATAAAAAATAGAACCAATGCCTATATATATGTGTCGGTTTTCTCCCTTAAAGCAACAGATTGTAGAGAAGGATCAAGTACACAAAAAGAAAAATATCAGTTCAGTAACACAAAGTGGTCTCGTGTCGTAGATGGTGGATTAGACTAATTCAACATTTCAACTTGAGTGTGGAACTCAACTCAGTTGCAAACCGAACCAGCTGAAGTGCAAAGGGCATGCCACTATTACAAAATTGAATACTCTAGAGGCGGTCAGTCCATTTACACATAGAGTCCAAACACAACCATCTTCGTATATCTATTTTTAGAGGCGGGCCACTTAGCAAGTCCTCAACTCATTTTTAGAGACGAATGTCTTAAAAGGTCTGCCTCATGTAATTAGGCCCACAACTGGCCCACTAATCAAACCCTAACCTTAATTAACAATTGTTTTGGTCATGATATCACAAGAAACACCGAGAACGCAACTAAGGTTGAGGGTGCAGGCCTGGTAGCCACTGCCGCGCTAGGTGTTAGGTTTGATCTACGGATCACGCACCCTTTTTTATGCCTCCAGGGTGTTTAGTTCCAAAAAATACAAAATGCCAACTACTTTAGAATGATGGAATGAAAAATGTCAAAATTTTTAGGGTCATGTTTATTTTCATCCAAAATGCAGAATTGATTGCCCTCATGAGGGCCTCATGAGCATTTTTTGGGTTTTTTGGCCTCTTAAGGCCAAAATCCAAAATGGAGAACAACCACCTTTTACCAAAAATTTTGGATGATGTTTAGTTCTATTCTACAAAATGATGAACCAAAACCTTTTTTTTAAATAGGAGGAGAACTAAATACCCCCTCACTCCATCAAAGCCAAAAAGAATTTAATCGGTCAAAGCCCCGAAAAAAGCCCATTCTACCTTCACTCCCTCTCCTATCCTCGTAATATCCTGACTTTTTAAGATATAAAATTAATTATATAAATATTTGACTTCTTAAATCGTTAGTCACGGGTAGAGTTCAACGAAACAAATCAGTTTGATTACTAACATATCTTATTTGGATATTGGATCAATTTAGCACAAGCCATTAAATGGGACAATTGCATATAGCTTAGGTTTTTTTATTCAAATGGGAAAAAAATTGAATCTCCTTTTCCCTGGTCACCGCCCTTTCTTCCTGTCGTGCCGCCGCCACCCCTTCGTATGGCATCAGTCGCCTTCTCTGTGGCTGATGCCCTAGATTCCAACCTGCCATTTGCTCCACCGTGTAGCAGTGATCACCTTGTTATGATCTTCGCCGGCCATTTAGCGTGCCTGATGCGGTCCTACTGAACTGACTGGTGGCTTGTGCTAAATTACGGCTGGGCAGCATACAGGGAGGACGAGGCAGCAGTTTTGTGCAGGCAGGATGCAGGTGAAAGGGATGTGGTGCGTGCTGGTTTCTGCTCATCGTACATACAGATGAAGACAAGGGGATTATGACAGGGTAGAAAGGAATTACGGCTCTAGTTGTGGGTAACTGAAATCAGGGAAGGAGAGTTTAGAAATAGGAGTCCTAACAAGAAGCGGACCTCGAATGGCTCCAGGAGAAGGCCGACCAGTACACCTATCAAGCCATCCACCTCGAACCGACTTACCTCGCAAATCTAAGATCTTATCCTATAGAGTTTTGCGAATTTTTAATCATTCAATTCCTTCTCAATATGAAAGCCTTTATGGAAAGATATCGACCTTGCCACTTCTCTCCCCCTATGAAAAGAGGCCCCTGCTTGCATTCTAAGCCATCCCAACGAAGCCTTTCATCTCCTCCAAAGCTACATAGAAGCTCTTTCCTCCAAATCCTCCAATGGCCGAGAATTGGATCGTCCCCTACAGAACCAATTTGAACAAGAAGTTTGCTCATGAGGAAGCGTTAGTGCTAAGCGACATACCACCAAGAGAGCTAGCTCCTATTCCTCCCAAGATGGTATGGTCATGCATATTATGCCCAAGTTCTCCCTCCTCTGGAGATAGCTCCACCACCTGCTCATCTACTTTTGGTGAACTAGCCAAGATTGTGAGAGCGCTTGCTAGGTCAACTGGATCCAGAGCCTATCAAAGTACATAGAGATCTCGACATTCTTCCTCCTAGGATGGGCAAGATGTTGATGGTAGTGCTAACCAACAAAGTTGGAGACCCCATCTATGTCGTGTACCAGTCAGTCAAGCCAAGGGTGACCATTGATGAAGACCAAGCTAAGCTGGGACAAGTCAATGTTGTGCCAGCCAAGTTGGCCTCCTGTGGAGAAGTAGAGAGCACCACCACCTCCCAAGGAAAAAGAAGAGAAGCGCCAAAGGATTATTGTGGGATTGGTATCACTCACCATTTGCAGCATAGGATTGATACTTAGCATATCCACCGCCATGTTTTAGAAGATGAGGTCAAACTTTTGTGCCATTATGTTGTCACCGAGTTTAGAAACCAAAAGTGAGAGTTAGAATATTGATTAACACGACACATTTAGATCGTTATTTTTTATTAGATTGCTTATTTTAAAGAGTGTGTTAGTTCACTCTTTAGATTGAAGATTGTAATATTGTGCCTTATACGATATCAATTAGATTTGGCTTCTATTGTCTCTCTCTAGTTTTTTGGATATGTGTTTGTCTCCACATTTTGTGCAATAAGGAAAATAGGAAATAAGTGTGGGGGAGGACACATCGATAACAGCAAGATCCAATGGCAGATTTTTCACAAAATAGCAACAAACAAAGCAAGGATCACCTGTAGCAAAATAGAACTCGAATGAACCGAGAGGGGCTGGTTTGCCTCCCAGCTAAGCTGGTCGGCCTGGCCCTATGCCCTCTCGCCTCATACTTCATCCTTGGTTAGGTTCACATCCTTTACGTTATGTTCACTCAACTGCCTGACTCATTGTTTCATAATGAATTGAAAATCCTTTATTAAAACAACTCTTTTAAACAAGAGGAAACATTATTTTAATCATGACTTGAAGGATAGATTCAAGCCTAGTTTGATCTGAGGTCTTCGGTCCATCCCACTACCTATATAAGCAAGCCCCTACCCCTTGGGACAAAGGCATCCTAAAACCCTAATTCATATTCTCTAGTTAGGATCAAGTGAGAAGGGTCCCACAAAAGGATCAACCTCTCAAGATCCAGTATTCAAGAGAAGATTATTCCTCATTAGGAACTAGTATTTAGAATTATTGAGGTAGAGAGAGGGAAAGTTCAGAGGAGGTGCTGGCCTGTCGGTGTTCCCTATATGGCTTGTACCTTGGCACAAGTTGACCTACATCTGTGATTTCTCTAGTATTCAACTTCTTATTTCAGTAAGCAACATTGTTTATACTATTCATCTAGTTTACAACTTTTTTGAGTACTTTAATCTATTGGATGTTGTAGGTTAAAGTAGTAATAGTAGGTGTAAGCGTGGTGCTTAGACCTAGTTACTTGTGGATGCACCATATATTACAGATCGGTGGTAGATCGTGAAGTAGCATTAGAACACCATATATTATTACACATTCGTTGAATCCTTTGTATTCCACCTGCCATGTATAAGCCTAGTAGGAAATGGTTGCTATCTGAAGCATCCTTTGTTGGTGTCTTTCCTTAAGTAATGTCCCTAGATAGAATAGTAGAAGACATAGTTTACTGAGATATAACAAGAAGACCTAGCAATTTCCGCTACACTTCTAACTTTTTCAAGTCTTGTTGCTACTCCAGGTTAAGTTGAACCATAGTTAACCTCACATGTTCCCCTATGGATACAATATTTAAAACCTCTAGGTGAAGTGCTACATCGATATACGTGCTTTTGTGGATCAATCCTTGTGATTATTCTATGTGCGTTAACAAATACCAACAGTCCTTGAGTGAAGGCCCGGGCAGAGGCCTAGCCCAGGCTCCCCATCAGTTGGGATCCCTTGCTGTGGCCATGTCCCCGAGCCCTAAGTGACGGCTGGGCTTGCTCAGGTGCATCATCATGACACTGGGCCTCCTCGAGGAGGTGATCTGTGGGTTGCCAAGCCATCTCTGCTTCACCGAAGGGTCCGTGTGAGCATGCCGGTGTAGCCCCTAAGCGTTTTGCAGAGTCATTTCATTATTCATTTGATTCACTATCTCATTCTCAAAGACTTAGCGTGCCCCTATGTTGTCAGGGTCTTGCCGACCCTATGACAACCATGATGTGCATCTCTACGATTGCCTTCCCGAGAGGTGTTCTCAAGATCTATCGCCAAAGGATGGGCTTCAAATCGGCCTAATCGTTCTCTAGATTGGTTTCCCTGATCTTGGAGTTATTCACTGCGTGTGATAGGTCGTGTGTGACTACAGACGTTCTAGACCTTTTGATGACTTTGGAGGTTCTAACCCTAGCTGGTGTGCGATTCAAGATCCAATTCAGTGTCAACAATTTTAAAACTAGAACTATACTTCAATTTTTTCAAAAATATAATGAATAATCATTCTACTCTGTTTACCTTGGGTACACCACCAAGGTTGATGTAGTGAGTGCTCTCATCCTCATAGTGAACGTGCCTCATGGTAAATGCCAGAGCCTTGTTCCTCAGTTTTCTCCAAGGCCAATGGAACATAATTTGTTCAAACTTGTGGAGAATGGTCATTGAGATATCCAGAACCAATGAATGTGGTTTGTACATATCTTCCTAAAGTATGAGCATATGATAAGAATCATGTAGACATTAGAGAATCTATGTTGGAAAACAACATCTTTGTCACAAAAGCAAGATAAATATGACATCTCAAATTACCCAATTGTTTTGCACTTAATTATAATATCAGGTATGAATAAGAAGGATGTAAGTGTACCACAGTGATTTAGGTATTTCATTAAGGTCATCCTCAGTGGGGGTTTCATGACCCAGTTTCCAAAGCATCCATATTTTGAAAGCAGTGTAGAAGAGTTTCATCCCTATGAAACTCTCTCTACTCCCATAAAACTCTTATCATCTCTCTTTTTATTAATATAGTGTCACATCAACATATTTAATGTCTATAAAACTCTCAGGAAACACCATTGAGACTGGCCTAAGAGGTACATACACTTTTTTGTCGGGCTCATGTATCCTTAAGATACCAGAAGCCATTACATTGATGAAGGGATTATCAAATTAGATTTTATGGCAGTGTGACAGTTCATTTTTATTAAATTTGTCAATTAGTATTACCTTAGCACATTCAGTACGAGCTTTGTTCCAGTCAATCTCATCGTAGGCGTCTGTGTACAGCTCTTTTCTTAATTCCAGTACTAGTGGTGTTATGGGGCCAACGAACCTCCTTCCATAAATGTAAGACATGGGCATATACACCATTCGGCAATAGCAAACCACTCGACCTGCAATAATTGTGAATCATCACTGCATTAGAAAAGAATGCCCTAGTTAATTAAAAAGAATTCGTAGCTTTTATCAACTTTAGTATGTTTTTATAATGACTTGATTGTCCTATGCTAAATGAATTTATTAGATAGTCACATAAATAAGAACTTTATGATGGTACCATTATTGATTGGAGATCGATTTATTTAGGATAGTCCCAATGATGATTTCTAGTTGTAGTTCCAAGAATAATAAATTCTTGTATAGATCTTTATGATGGTACATTGCAGAAACTATTATAGTTTCTATAGATATTAAATGTAGTGTCATCTAAGCATTTTGCTGATGTAGTAAAGTAGTTATTGAAGAGAGAGTAAAAATCATAGAAACTAGGTCTAAATTAGAAATCATGTCTACACGAGATCCAAGACATGAAGTGGTATAATTGTTTAAGAATGGAGAGAGAATGAATGTGATTAGATAAAAAATTATTATATAAAAACTATCCATTGAAATTATGGTTTCTATATATAGTGTCTATAGAAATTAATAGGTATAGAAATAATATGTAGTTTCTAGCATTGGGACTGGCCTAATGGTATACTATGACAAAAATAGAAATCTAGGCATAAATTTCATAAAACTTTTGTGCAAAACGCAGCGAGGGCAGTGCGTGGGCGGTGGGTGGAGCAGATGGTGATGGGGTCGCCGCGGCTAGGGTGGTGGACGAGGCAACGGTGGTGATGAGAGAGGCAGTGGTTAGGGTTTCACTTAGTTAGGGCTGGAGCTCTCCTCCAGCCCTAGCTTGATGGCTGGCCGGGGCGGTGGTTGGGAGTGATTGATCGACGGTGAGTGGGGCGGCACCGTCGCTACCAAGATGGCAGTGGAGGATGTCTGAATAGGCAAGATATGATAGGCGGCAGGGGTGAGCACCAATGAAGTTAGGGAGGGTGGGCTCATTTAGTGAGGGTGGGTGGCAGGCATGGGGCGGTGGTCGAGCTGGGTGGGGGCGAGGCTTGCTGAGAAGAAGGGCGGGGTTGGGGCAGGCAGGTCTGCGCTAGTAGCAGTACGAACGCACACACACTGAAGAAGAGTCCTGCAGCATGAGTCTTTTCGTTTATCTAGTAGTTACTCATATATATATATATATATATATCTTTTCATACACGGAGGAGAACTTTGTATCATATGTTAATAAATATCACTTCAAACGTATATATATTTTTTAAAATAAAATAACAAGCAATCCTAGTAGGTCATCTTTGAAGGTAAGACTTGTTTAGCTGCACACCAATCCACTCTAATCACATGGTTTGGGAGGAACTGAGGTGAGAAACTTAAACTAAATTTCATCTCAATCTCTTGAACCATGTGGATTGAGGTAGATTTATGTGCAACCAAACAAAGCCTTATGGGTGCTCAATCTCTTGCAAACCACGTGGATCGAGGTAGATTTATGTGCAACCAATCAAAGCCTTATGGGTGTTAATAACTGACAACCCTGACAAAAGTTGTTGATTGATCACACACCACCCTCACAACCCCAGAGGACATGTCCAAACGCCTATAGTACGTACTCCACTATATTATTTCTAACCTGAAACATATATCGGATATGAATAATGTTACGAAAGCACTGTATTACTATATCCCTCAAATGTGAATAAATTGCTGCTCTCTCGATAAGTGCTCGATATTGTTCATGTACTGTTTGCAACACCGTTATAGCTATTCATGTACTTTTTGAACACTCACTGTCCATCTGTTTTTACTGTTTATCTATTTTTTGTAATGTCCTTCAATGCTGTTTAGAGATGTGTGCATAATTAATAGCCCAATCATATAAAGGAGCAATTGTTAACCACAAGGAAAAAAAATAAAGATTTTATTAAAGTTGAACTCAATAAGGAAGAGCACAATGGAAGTGTCCGACAAAGGTACCTACAAGTGCCATAATATTATTTTAAGGATACTTTTGTAGAAAAGATAGCAAGATTTTTTAATTAAAAAATGGACAGGACTAATTCGTGGTCGGCAGGCCACTCCGCGGCAGGCCACTCCGCAGCAGCCCGCGTGCACGTTTGCTTGTTCTTTTTCCCACTAGCATGCATGCTTTTTTTCCTCTTGCGGTCCCACCATCCCACGGTCCACCGCCCCACCACAGGCGAGATAGGGTTTCACCGGAGTGGTCGCGGCCGTGGTTCTGGAGCTTCAGCGAGACCCTAGCTCACCCGTGACGCTACCTTCTTTTCTCCACCTCTGTCGTTGCAACCACCATTGGCATGGCCATGGTGCCCCTGTCCTAACTGTTGGAACCGGTGGTGACCACCGAGTTCTTAATCTTGGAGCTAGCTTGAAGCCGGTCCGGCTCCCTACCGCGAGCCTGTGCTCCAACAAGTCCTAGGTTCACTTGAGCTAACAACATATAAGGCATATGAGTTTTACTCAACCCAAAAGACTAGCCTTATAGGTTGGACTGCCCCCACCTTATATGTTGTGCTCCTACACCATCGATACACGATGTGTGACTAAACTCCAGCAATCTCCCATGTATTCACACGTCAGGGTGCCCCCACCATATATGTAACGCTCGAGATTTTTTGTCGGATTTAGCTTTTTTTTACCTTGGGCTCTAATACCAATTGTTGGAATAGGTGGCGACCATCGAGTTCTCGATCTTGGAGCTGGCCCAGCTCGCTACCGCGAGCTTGTGCTCCCATAGGTCTTAGGTCCACCGGAGCTAACAACATATAAGGTACATGGGCTTTGCTCAACCTAAAAGACTAGCCTTATAGGTTGGACTGTCCCCCACCTTATATGTTGTGCTCCGCCATGTCCACCGCTGCTAGAGCTTCTAAGCTGCCCGCTAGCCTCCTTATCATCTGGCCGCCCTTCCTCCCCCAAACCCATTTTCTTCTAAGGTTGTCGGAGTTTGGGATGAAGGAAACGCAGGTGCCTGTGCTGGGGAGCGAGGAGGCCGCCATGAATCTTAGAGAGAGTGAGAGGAGGTGGAACAAGGGCGCGGGCTTAGGGAGTGGCCTTGCGGGGCGAAATAAAAACGACTGGTTGTAAGTAAGTCATTTATCTTAAAAATTATGCAATTGTTTTTTAGTTACTGATGGATATGCTCATTCACGTGGTACTTTTGGAACATGTAAGTGTACTCTACCAAGTAAGAAATAATTTTTCTTGGGGTGTCTAAAAATTATGTTTACACTTTTGACTTTTGTTCAGCAAAGTTCGATAAGAACACATATCTTTTCTTCACTAATCTTTACACCTAAATGGCTCTAACTTTGTCTTCTACCTGGTGATTTTAAATCTTGATCCTTGACCACGTGTCTGCGTCCTATATGCACTATCCTCCACTCAAAGCTCACGTGCCTGTGTTCTATAAAGTTTCAATACAAAAAACCGGATCTATATGTCCATGTTTGATACGAAGTCCTTGGGTCTCACGCATCCGTGTCCGATTACTGAGGTTCATCAAAAAAAAATTATCACCCTAGTGCTACATATGGGCATATATCTAGTTTATTATAAAGTTTACTAATATATTCTAAACTCATAATGTAATTACTAGTATAGAACAGAAAGTTTTCCCTGTCTCGGTGGTAGCTGGACTTTTAAGACATGCGCTCCACATGATTGGAGCGTACATTGTAAGACACGTGCTCCACATCATTTCTAATATATATATATATATATATAGAGAGAGAGAGAGGGGGAGAGAGAGAGAGAGATCAAAACCCAAACACATACATGCATGCATGAATACAACGCTAGTATATACAGAAACAAAACAGAACCTGGGTGAAACGGCAGGTAATGTGGTAGTAGCCACAATTCTGGTGGTACCGGGTTATTTCCGGACCAATCATATACTCCGAGTACCTGACATATTTTAAACAAAGAGATTTTATTATTAGGTAAGGAAACTTGTAGCAACAAAACCAGTTGGAATAAGGTTGACACTGCATATAATTCCATAAACAAAGGATTGTTGTCCCGTACTGAGAGCCAAAACTTTCCCCATGCTGCCATAAATATGGCTCCTCCATGATCCAGTATCCAGTTTCGGCCTTTCTCCATGGCTCCATCTCCGCCATTTGGGCACTCCCCAAGCAATCTCAAAGCAACATAGTTCAAGGCTGAGCTGAGCATGGTGCTGTGGCCCTCGATGTGCAATCCCCACCCTCCATCTTCATTCTACATGAATAATTATACATATTCAGGGAAAGTAATGAACTTTTTTTGAGAGGAAGTAATGAACTTCGTTAGCTCTGTCCCCAGCACGCAAAACTTTTATTTATTGGTTGAAAAATAGCCTTGCCTGATGATTGTAGATGTACCGAAGTATCTCTATCTGATGTTCCGATGATAAAACAGCGTTGAGAACTCCACTCACATATAATGTTATAATCTGGGCACATATATAGGGACGGAGTCAAAACATATAATGAGTAGAATACGTACAGCATACCAATGCAGCATACTCCCTCTATCCTTTTGTTAAACTGTCGCTTAAACTTTCGTGCTAGTCAAGATTTAAAGGAAATATCTAGAAATATTTGTATCTTCAAATAGAGTGTATTCAGTAGTTAATTTAGTGATACTTAGAGCATCTCCAACAGTTGCCTAAAATCCACTTCTCAAATCTTGAGTTTTAGGAAGTTCATAAAAGTTTTAGGAAGTGGAAAAACATGTTATCTCCAATAGTTTGGTAAAAAAGCTTTCCTAAACTCTGAAACTAGGGCCCACTTGTACCTAATCTTAACAGAATCGGTCTCCCCGTATCCCTTCGCGCGGCCTATATCTCGATCGACGCTAGGCCGGTCTCGTGCATCCTTTGTCTCGACGCCAGGGCGACGCCGCCCCCCGTCGCACGAACAATACTCTATGTCCCAGTAACAAATATTTGTATACGTGCATGGTCCTGTACTAGATGGTCAATCAATGATGCATGGCATTCAGTAGTTGATCAGGCGACAAGGACTGGAGGACATCGCTTTCAGCAGCACGTAGCGGCGACAGCAGCAGGAGAGTTCAGGCTGCAGTTCCATCTGTCTGCCAATCGAACGCGGGAGAGAACGACGGCCGCACGCGCGAGGAGATACGCAGCGGGCTTCGACGCGGAAATATACGTCCTCCGGTACTCTTTTTGCGCGTCTCCTAAAAATAGGAAAGGGTTTTAGGAAACTGTTGGAGATGGATTTTTAATGTTTTAGCACTATTTTTAGAATACCAACAAGTTTTAGGCAACCGTTGGAGATGCATTATAAATATTGGTAATTCAGTTAAAGTTGACTATATGTTGAAATGCAAGAAACATGGTAGCGGGCTGGGACACTCACAATGCAAGACTCTATCACGGAGTTCAAGATAATTAATTACATATTATTTATAGTATTTTGCTGATGTGGTAGCTTATTTATTGAAGAAAGAGGTAGAAAAAATAAGACTCCAAGTCTTATTTAGACTCTAAGTCCATATTGTTCGAGATAATAAATAACTTTAGACTCTTTGATAGAGTCTGCATTGTGAGTGCCCTGACTCGCATGCGTGATGAGAGGAGGGGAACAGGTTGGAGCAGGTACCAAGCCTGGCATAAGGAAGAGAAGTCCTCCGTAATCCGCAGGCCAGTGTCCATCATGTGCCTGCAAATTACATACACGGTTTACTGCTCGCTTCACAGAGGTCCACACGGCTTCCTCCGTAATAATGTCGTCGTCATTCTCTTGAAGCTTCACAGCCGGGGGAAGGTCGCCCAGATGATTATGAGGGTTTTCTTTAGCGTACTGCACAGAAAAGACAACACAGTGAAGCAAGTTGCGGTCCAGCTAGCTAGGATGTCATCGTTTCAGAATGAGATCTCAGGAACAGAATAAATCTTTATATATTTTTAAGTAACAACAACAAAAATTTGCTCACCTCGTTCCATTTAATTTCCCTACTTTTTGAATTCATCAGCCCGTTTATACTGGTTTAATGTTCAGCTGATGCCATCTAATTAATTATTTGCTACTGAGCCGATCTCAAAGAACTAAACACGGTGCTCTTCTCTTTCTAGCCCCGCCCAGCCCTAGTAGAATATTATTACTAGTAGAGTTGAAGAGCTTCAGTAAATAAAACGTTTCAGTCTTCCAAAACAAGGCTTAATCTCAGACAGTAACTCATGTACTACCTTGCTTAATCTCTTAACTAATAATTAATGAAACACACGTGGTTGCATATATGAACGATCGAATACGAACCTGGATCCGCATGAGGAGGTCACTAGAATGCTTGCGTTCGAATCGGTGGTCGGCGAACTCCCGGCGTGCCCTGTCAACCTGGGCGCGCTCCTCCGGCGTGCCGAGGTCGTCGGGATCCAACACCCACTCTTGCCTCCCGAGGAGGTTGTTCACTGACCCAAGCCATGGGCTGCTGCGCTCCGACACTTTGAGCCTCCACATGATCGATCGATATGATGCTCACTCCGGCCGGGCTAAATCTAGCTAACACTCGATGACACTGCAGGAGGGAGGTTTTTTGTTACTATATATGTCTGTTCAGTGTTCCTCCTGTTTTTATAGAGGGAGGCATCTATGTTTTTGGTTGTTCAGTGTTCCTCTGCTTTTATAAAGGGTCAGAGGGCCACTTCCCATTGGTGGGCTGAGGTGCCGTCAGGAATATTTATACTAAATTTTAAATAGCAAAACACTAGCTAGGAGATATTATTAGGAGAAGTAGAAAATTCTAGTTGTATATTTCTGTACAGAGATTGCATATAGAAATTGAACACGTACTCTAGCTAGCTCTATGAATTTGTCTTCAAGTCTCATCGAGGCCCCGCTGCACACAACTGAATATCTCACCATCGTATCCTAGTACGTACAATCCCCCAGCACCGCACAGCCACGCCGCACACATACACCTCAGCTACGTTGTTAGGCTCTGTGTGCTAGCTACGTACACCACGACCGCCCCACCGTAGCAACCGTACGTGTCTACATGCACCCGAAGGCCACGTACACCCACACTGCCACGTCATCCATGAACAACAGTAACGGCGCAGCATTGGCATCGTCATCCATGGCTGCATCTGGCGTGACTAATCTTCCCCTAGGAGTGGCTTCACTAGCCAAGGCGGTGGCAGCTTTGTCTGAACTAGTTCACCGGCCGCTTGCTGGATTTCCATCTCTCCATCTCCATCTCCGGCTTTGTGGGGCTTCGACGGTGGTAGTCTAGCATCTTCCTCATTTAAGCGGTGAGTTGCAACATGGTAGGTACCCTTCTCTTTTTAAGATAAAATCTAATTTCAGCGTTTAGATCCAGGCCTTGTTTAGTTCTAAAAAATTTTACAAAATTTTTCAGATTTTCCGTCACATCGAATCTTTAGACACATGTATGTAGTATTAAATATAGATAAAAATAAAAACTAATTACACAGTTTGGTCGAGACGAATCTTTTGATCCTAGTTAGTCCATAATTGGACAATATTTATCAAATACAAACGAAAATGCTACAGTATCTATTTCCTAAAATTTTTTAGAACTAAACAAGGCCCCAATTTCAGTGTTGAGCAATTATTACATGCTTGCTGCCGCTTGCCAGTTTTGCCTCTAGCTGCTTTTTTTTTTTGCTAGTGATAAGATCCAACCTGTGCTTCATGGTAGTATTTTATAGCATCATTTTTGTTCAACGTATTTTTCTTTGTCAGTTCCAGTTGTATTTTCTTATCGGACTATACAAATTCATTTTATGATTTTTTTTTCCTGCCATATTAGCTTTTGATCCTACGTGGCATTTGCTTATGTGGTAAGGTCTAAAATTTTGTAACAATAAAGCAAAGTCATAAACATATAGGAAAAAGTCTACATAACCCACCGATATATTGAGCATGGTCTACATAACCCTCTGAACTATGAAACTAGATTTTGTATCCCCTAAACTTTCTAAAACTGGTCAAATAATCCCTTGAAGTGGTTTTCGATGATGGTTTTGTCTTTTTTCTTTATTTCGATTGAATCTTTAAAAAATATAGTAAACCAAAAATCATAAAATAGAAAGCCTAATTTTGTTGGACTCCACATGAGTAGATCTACACAGTGAACATATAATATGGGCTACTTTATTACAAAGTTTTTGTTGTAGCATTAGATCTAGGTTTTTCTGTAATTAATTAGAATAATTTATAGTTGCAGCTTCTATGGTCCTATCTTGGTAAAATTTTTATGGTGGGCTAATTATTGTATGCTTGAGCTATAGCAAAAAATTTCATACTCATTGGGTCATGTATAACTTAATTATAGATTAAAAAATGTCTACAGAACCCCATGACGTATTGAGCATAGTCTACATAACCCATGGACTATGAAATTGGATTTTCTACCCCTGAACTTTCTAAAACCAGTCAAATAACCTCCCAAGTGGTTTTGGACGGTGGTTTTGACTTTTTTTCTTTATTTTCCTGAATCTTTGAAAACCATAGTAAATCACAGAAAAATCATAAAATAAAAAAACTTTGCTAGACTCCACATAATTAGATCTACACAGTGAACATATAATATGATATATACTTCAGTGCAAAGCTTTTGTTGTAGCTTTAGATTTATGCTTTTTTATAATTAATTGAAATAATTCAAATCTACAATATTATTCGCTTGTCTGAAAAATTATGGCTAAAAGTACTATTCCTTAATTTATTGTGAGAGAAAAATACTATTGATTCAGCAGATAATTAAGCTCAAGTGAACAGGCTTGTGACAATGAATATACAAACGTCACATGATCACTTTGTGACACAGGTTTTTTTACGTTTGATTTTTTGTCAACCGAAAGTAAATCTTATGTTGTGACAATAATTCTATATATTTTGACATAAATAGAGTGTCAAAAAACTAAACATGTCTTGTAGTGAGGTGCATGGGCTGTAAAGTTGGGTCACTAGTCCTAAATAGCACCTCTCAAGGGACTAGTGGACTAGAGACTATTAGTCCCTATTTTAGTCCCACTGTTTGGCAATTTAGGGACTAAAGGAGACAAACATTAGTCTCAGTCCCATGGAATCAAACAGGACCTAAACTAGCTAGACAAGCTGATGCTGAACCCAAAGAATTGTCTTTGGTGTCAGACAAGGTAAGCTACTAGGATGTCTTATGGTAGGCTACAATTTCGGACTATGAGATAACTTACACATTATCGTATGGGTTATTGTGTTGGCATGCAACTCACCCACATTTTCCACAAACTAAGGACTCTAGAACTACTACAAGACAACTTAAAAGACAATCCATTGTACTTGCTACTTCTTAAGTTATCTCATAATTACGTGGCACTGCATGAGACTACCTTTGAGACAATACCAATGTATCTGTCCTTCCACAAGAAGAATATAAAAGCAAACCCCCGAGAAGATGGATGCAACCTCTCCTAAATAGGAAGATGGCATATTGCATGTCCGACATGTTAGGGAAAAAAACCTATGTAAATTGACATAAAAGAGACAGGTGAGTAACATTATTACTTTGGAAGAACTCATTTTGGTCGCATGGAAAATATAGAAGTATCATAATGCTTGTGTGTTTAAAGGAGCTCCTACAAATGTCCAATTGGTTCTACAAGATGTGGCTAACGAAAGTGCTTTGTGATGCATAGCTGGAGCCTTTTTGCTCTTGATGGGCGTTTCTTTGGCTGATAAGCATACATGACTTGATGTGGTACTGTTTTATTGTGCTTGGGGTGTTTTTTCCTATTAGTTTTTTGGTTTTAAGTGATAGGTGCGGGAGTTATTTTTTTTCTCCCATGTACTTGGAGTAGACTCTTGCCTCTCATATTTCTTTGCTTCTTAATAAAATGACATGCCTCTCTTATGTTGTTTGAGAAAAAAAAGAACTCTAGTAACAATCATCACTTAGTTGGGTTTCATGTGTTGGTTATGTAATTGTAGATTCTTCCAGAACGCAGTGATAGTTATGTTTTGGAGTATCTAAAGAGCCCAAAATGATTTAATTTCAATGGGATAGGACCAGAGCTGCAATCTTGCAAAAAGAGCCTTCAACAAAGAGATGGCCCTAACTTCACTGAGAGTAAAGAAAAGCTGCTGAGTTTTTATTCATGGATCCAAAATTGGTTATAGTACAGAAAAAAGATACCATTTTTTACCTTTCTTTTTTGTCTCTTGAACTTTGTTAAACTCTTCTTGGTTTTTACTTTAATTTAATATATAGCTGTAGGGGATCTCGGCCCCTCTAGATTCATAAAAAAGTTTAGGTTGCACACGGTATAGCACATGTCCACCTCGATTTGGTGTGGATGATTATATTTTTCTAGATTTATTATAAAATTTAATGTGGTTGTTTTTTATGATACATGCCTAGTACTAATAAGAGAGTTCAATAACCCTTAGATGCACTTAGTGAAACACATTGTGTTTCTATTTGGTAAAACAATTGCCGCGATGCCACCGAACATGATTCATCATGCCAAATGTGAAGGAACCGGTGCTTGTATTTGTTCCATACCTTGTTGCTCCTCCACCTCCTCTTCCTTGTTTGCTTCTTTCATTCCAAGCTTTCGCTCTCAATTCTCCTTGCCATTACTCCGTCCATGATTTTATAACTTGTCATAATTTATGACCTTATTTGGATCCTTAGAATTGAATTCATTCTAATAAACTATAATTTAGGCACATATTAATTGAGCTAATATGGTTGTATATTATGAAATATATTTGTGTACTATTGTTAGCCATGCAAGGAAGATGCTTATATGTTGTATTTCTACTATATGGAAGCGAGTTGAAGAGTGTGCTTTAAGTTGTAAAGTAGAAACATAGCATAGTGATCTATCAAATCAATTTATATCTCTCCCTATAAATCTAAGGTAGTCTTATATGTGAACTTTAGAAAGTTATGGAACCTCAAATTCCAAGCTAAAAACATAATTCATTAAGTAGATCTCAATTCCTCCAAAATAAAGGGATCCAAATGGTCCTTAATATCTATTTATGCCAAATCAGGATTGTTATAATTATTCTTACTTTCAGTATTAAATGTTTGCTTTTGTTTAAAAAAATGGATGATTTTTAGTCAAATTTGCTGCCACAAGCCCACAACTGTGCTGAACCCAATGCCTTAGCAGTTGCTCCTTCTTGGGCCGAGAGCAAAGGGAAACACAAGAGGGAAACACTGGGCTGTCGCCTGTCGCCGTGGTGAACTGGGCCTCAAGGGAAGGCCCGTCTCCGTGGAACCTGTTTGCTGCATCCCCTCCTCCCGCTTGGGATGGTTTCCTGCGCATTCGACGCAGCGCCGCCGGCGGCCGTGGCGAGGCCCCTGTCCCCATCTGCCCTTCAGCGGCGCGGCTTACCTTTGGAGACTTGCGCCACTCCGAGAATCAGGTTGGTAACTTCGCCGAGCTTCCAGTGCAGTTCCCATTGTATTTGCCAGTGTGCTGATATCGATTTGTCATAGGGGCTCAGCGCCTACTGTTCCACATGCTGCATCCAATCAGTTTCCCCCTTGTTAGATAACTTTTTAACATTCGATACAGTGGTGTAGGACGCAAGAACCATTTGTATGCTAAGTGCTGGCGCTGTGTGCCTCAATCAGTTAATTACTCGAACCATATGACTAAACCTGATACATTCAATTATCCAAAAAGCAATGTGCATTTCAGCACCTGGCCCTGTCAACCGAGCATTTCTTTTTTTGCTTTTTGTCATTGCATTCATGTGGAGTTGGGCTCAACCGTAAGCTGATTTTATGGCACCCTTCGTGCTGTTTTTCAGAAAACTGTTTGTACAAAGGACTTCTATGGCACAATCTTGCAGTGTTTCTGAATTATTGGATCCGGAAGAGATTGAATCTAGTGACAAGATAAATAATTTATTACATTATGCAATTCAGTACACAAGGTCCAGGTTCTTGCATGGGGATCATACCACAAATCAAAACCACAGTACAACTTGTACAACCTGATGTCAAAACAATTCCAAATTTAAGGGTTTATTGGAGCATTACAAATCTAGTTCATATTATAGATGCTACACAGGTTTACTGACAATGCCAATAACCGATGGCTTATAGAGGACTCAACAATTTGCATAATAGTTACAAGTAGATATGCCACAAACTAATGCCAGCGCATCTGGAACCTAAGTCACACTTCTAGATGAGCAGCTCTGGAACATAATGCATTTTCTGCTGCATTCCGTTCATATGCCACTGAGCTTTGAAGTCCTGGTGCAGATGCAGCAGCCGTAGCTTCTTCAGGGAGCGAAGGGATTCGATGCCTTGGGGAACCTTGTTAAGTTTTTGAAGTGTCACAACATATAAACCTTCAATCTGTGGAAGGGCACGATCACTGATCTTCAGCTCGCAAACATCAGGCATGTGCTTCAAGACAAGCGTTTTTAGCTGTGGGAAGCACCCCTCATAAAGAACTAGGGTGTTTGCACTACACACCCTGTTAAGGCTAAGATAGGTTAGGTTCGGCACATATGGAGCAAGCAACTTGAATGGATCATCCTTAAGTCCACACCAGCTTATAGCTAGATACTTCAGATTTCTGCCATGGTCAAGAAATATGGGGCACTCTAATGTCTTGTCTGCCCAACATCCTCTGATTATCAACCTGTGGAGTTTTTCAGATTCTGGCTTGAGAGCTTGCAGGCAAAGTTCCTCATTCTCATCACTTGCAGAGAGTAGCAAGCTAGAAAGAAGTGGCATCATGGAAAGTGTAGCAAAAAGATTTGCACAGTCAACAGCACGTATTTTGTCAATCCACACACTCTGTAGTTTTGTAAGTTTCACCAGCTGCTCAGCCAAGTCCTCGCTGGCTTCCACGGTCTCAAGAGTCTGCAGATCCTCCAAATTGGATAGCTGTTTTGGTGCTTGCATTCCGATGAAATACCGGAACTTTGACTGCTCCTCATCATCATATCTATCAGCTAGAAGGTGCCGCAGCTTCTTGACCCTAACAATCCCTCGTGGCAGCTTCTCTATTTTTGTTTGCTTGATGTCCAGGGTGAGGAGGTTTGAGAGCTTCCCAATAGACTCCGGGAGTGACTTGACCCTTGTGCGGCGCAGACCAATGTAGCGCAGATTAAACAAATTTCCTATGGACGCTGGCACTACGGTTATTTCAGAATCTTGCAGCTCAAGGACAGTAAGATAGTGGGATTCAGATAAAATTGGTGATAACAACTGAGAAGGCGATGAAATTATTCCAAGTGCCACTAGGGTTCGAAGACGTGGGAAATTTGCTTTTACTGCAATTTTGTCTTTCCATCCACATGACGACAGACGACGAACATCCTTGTCCATTTGAGACATGCTTGAAAAATCATATGCACAACCATACTTTTCCTCTTTGGAAATAGAAAGCACCAGCTCACGCACAAGGTCATGCATCTTGCAGGTACTAACCCTGCCTAGCTCATCATTGTCGACAACTTCCAGCATGTTTCTTTGAATCAGTTCTCGGAGATATCTGTCAGCCACCTCCTCTGCTGTGCTTTGTTCTTTTGGCACGGCAAAACTTTCTGCAACCCACAGCCTCACAAGGCTTTCCCGTGAGAATTTATGATCCTCTGGGAACAGACCACAATACAAGAAGCAATTCCTCAGTTCTCCAGGTGTGTCATGGTAGCTCAGATTTAGAATTGCACGAAGATGATCATTATTTGCTAGCTCACCCCGAAGTTGGTTGTACGTCTCATTCCAAACGTATTCTGTTGCTGGCAGTGAAGACAACATACCACCTATGGATACAATTGCAAGTGGCAGGCCTTGGCATCTATCCACTAAAGCATTAGCCAGCTTCTCAAGGTTCTGAGGGCACTTGCATTCCATGCGGTTATAGAAAGCCTTTCTGCAGAAAAGGTTAAATGCATCATTGTGTTCCAATGGTTTGAGTTTGAGTTGATGTCTTGGTTGAGCAAGTGCAGCCACATGTTCCTGTCTTGTTGTGATTATAACTCTACATGCTTGGAGGTTCTGGAATACATCCATTATCTGAGTGTATGCTTCTCGATTCCAAACATCATCTAATACAAACAAACAGTTTCCACCTGATAGCCTTTCTTTTATTTTTACTTCCAAGTCATGGGTATCCAAATCCATTAGCTGTGAATGTGAATGTTCTTGGTCCCCAATCTTCCTAAGCATTTTTCTCAGCAAATCAACCAAACCATAGGTCTGAGACACAACAATCCAAGCATGAGTGGTAAAGTTGATCTTCTCCTGCTCATACACATTTGCGACCAGGATGGTTTTTCCTAGTCCACCCATTCCAGATACTGTAATCACTATGCTATCTTGTTTGTCAGAGTACAGCCATTCAGTCACCTGTCTTCTGTTGTGTTCAATCCCCACAATATCAGCTTGTACAACTTCACGGAAACTGATCCGTGGTGTGTTTCTTTCAATATCAGCAAGTGGATTAGGAATAAGCTGTGTCAGCTGCAGCCACCGATCTCGCCGCTTGACAACATTTTCAATTTTCTTCTCTATCTGGATAATCTCATCAGCAATCTCACTGAAAACTTTGACATAATAAGCTTTGGAGAAGAACTTCTTCATGGTATTTTCTTCCTCCAATTTAAGAGCATGATATGAATATTTATCCATTACATCCTCAACACGGTGGGCCATATCCCGCACCTCTCCAATCCAGTCTTTAACAAGCTCATCGCTATGACCTGGTGTACTAAATTGCTTTACAACAATACTCATCGCCTTAAATTCTTTCCCTATTTCCTCAACTTTCTCTGGCAATTCCTTAAGGTTCTTAACTTTGTCTGATAGCTTGGCTATCACAGCCTTTGTGGTTTCCTCCGTTAATGTGGCACCAATCTTTGAAACAACATGGAGTAAGGCCTCCGCCATTTCTGCTGAGCAGCATAAACGTAGATCATGTTACATAATGCAATAAGAATTGAAAGCAATTGGCAAAAACTAAGCATAGTTGCATGATCAATTTATGCCATGTAATTATCAGTAAGACTAAAGCAAAATGGAAGGACACGAAAAATATGCTGAGGAGTACATTTATATTCAGTTTGATTCAAGTTTGTTTCCTGGCTTCTGATTTGGAATTCAATATTGATAATTAGGTGTAGAAATCTGGCCCATTAGCGCATACAGAATTATGATGCAGTTAATTAAAACATTTTGGTAAGTTTATGTATGGAACAAAGTGTTAAATAAACCTCACAGTATTAATAAACAATTATCCTTTTGTAAAATACCTTCTGCTCTCATTAATTGAATCATCAGTGTATTATGCCTCTGAATGTCATTGAAGATAAGCAATTTTGATGAGCCAAATAGTTCAAACTTTGTCTGCTTCATTGCTTTGATAGTGTGTCATATGGGGCACAGTGGCACACTGGCATATCATCTTGGTAGCCATGGATGCTAGCAAAGTGCAGCGGTGGTGAACTGATTGATACCACGTTTAGTGTGAGCTCTATGTGGCTTTCTTGGTCTCTCATGAAACATGGTGTCTATCCAAAGAGACACCCCTTGGTAATCTTGCTTAACATGTAGTCATTAGACAGTTGATTGTATATTACTGATTGGGTTAGGATCTTCTTTGCTAATGTTTGGATCCACAAGATTGAGAGTTCATTTAGTTCATGTTCAGTGGGGAGTCATATAGGTTGACCCTGCAGGAGATTGCCATTGCTCTGGGGGTTCCTCTAGTGACGGACTCATTGTTACTCTAGTTCCTATGCACCTCGTCGTGCATTGGGAGAGACTATTTCTATGTTGTTCAAGTAGTCGTTTAATGCTAATTCTTTGAGGACTCCAACAGAGTTGACACTAGTAGAAGCTGCCCTCTTGTGTTCAAGAAACCTTTGCTTCCTAGAGCAGGCTATGATGCTATGGTGAGGTTGTTACAGTTATTCAGCAGTGGTTACTATCTTTGGTAATGGGGCATATTCAATTTGACATTGTGGACATGCTTCATTGTGAGTGGGAGGAGGGGATGGCTGATGGGTTGGATCATCACAGAATGCCATATGCTCACCTTATTTGTTTTATTTTGGCTCAATGCATTGGCTTCCCACAACACATGGAGACCTTACAGACCAAGCCCCTGAGGGTTCTGCAGATACAGCTGGCAGAGGAGTTAGCTTAGGTTGAGGTGGATGATCTTGCTTTGAGAGAGGCTGAGGCTAGTGCTAGTCTTGCTGGGCTATATGGATCACTTGACAGTGATGACAGTGATGAGGATGATGAGGACTATGTTAGGTGTTACCTTCGTCACCACCTCTGTATCCGAGACCAGCCAATGATGATGAGGCCAGCTATGGGATCTGGTGTTGCTAGAGAGGATACTTTGTTGCCAATCACCACCAACCAGTCGACTGCTACTCCAGCTGTTCCAGATTCTTTTGTTGAGATACGATGACATATGCTTGAGATGCAGGCCTAGCTTATAGCTTATACAGATGCACCAAGAGCAGGCTGCAGGCTGACAGGTTTGAGGCTCAGCAGCTATGAGCTGACAGACATAAGGAGGCTCTGGCATCATTGATTCAAGGACAAAATCCCTTCTTGAGCAATCAAATGAGGGAGGAGCAGACAGGACTTGCCCCTCCCCAGCTAAGGTGGAGTTTCATATCCACTAGTTCAGCCATGACTGATGATTTGAACCTAGTCAGAGAGCTTTCTTTCAGCAGCAGAGGTTTTAGCAGGTGCTACCAGTGTCATTGTTTCTTTAGGGGTTGCTAGTTTCTTCAGATTGCAGACTCCTCAGCCTCCCTCCCGTTTGGTGCACTCCCTTTCTATCGGGTAGTCTACAATTTAAGTCAATTGGTCATCAATTTGCTACCTCGGCATCTTCATCGACTAAGAGGATTATTGGTTCTGTTCCTATGAACGAGTTGTTGGAGACTCCTCCGTATCATGGTACTACAGCTGTTACCTCTTTAGAGACCATGAGTCATGCTATGGATACATGCTGGTACCTCTACTGCACCAGGCATGTTACTATCTCTACAAAGGCTACAATTGTCGCCACAGAGGCAGACACCGCAGAATGCATTCAGAGTCAGAGTACATCTGTTGGCTGTGGCACTCCTATCAACAAGGCTCTTGATCAGCTACACAAGGATGACGAGACCAATGCCTCGCTGTTCATCATGACCCTCAGTGTAGGCTCTACAATTGCACCTCCTCAGTCAACCCTTCGATGCAGGGGCGAAGCTAGCTACAAGCTAGTGGGTGCAAATGCACCACCCAAAATTCGAAAAACAGTGGTTTTATCTAAAATTTTACCATATATGCACCATGTATACCACAAGTCTATGCACCCAAAAGGCAAGTGCACCACCTCTAATTTGCTCTAGCTTCGCCACTGCTTCGATGCTAGTGTCTCTTTTTGGGTACTTAAATATCAAAAAGGGGAGAGTGTGTGACTTAGTGGGAGAGAATGGGTAACTAGGGTTTTAGTTCTTGCTTGCATGCTTCCATCCTGCTTGTGTAATGTACTCTTTGTCCATTTTGTGAAGAACCAAACTTTAGTTTAGGGGTTGTCTGGACATAGGCAAAACTTGGAGGGAGTAACTTGAACTTTTTCCTTTTTATACTTTATAGTTTTTTTTTCATAAGTCACTTAGGTGTTTGATTTGAGAAACCACTGCATAGATAATGTGGTATATTTTGTGTTCATCAAATGAATTTTGGTTAAATTACTCTGTCTCTCATTCTTTTACTAATATTATAATATTGTAAGGGGATAAGGTAAGCATGGATCCACTGATTTTATTTCATGAATCAAACAAAAGGTAAAGAGTAACCAGTGCGAAAATGATGGACTATCACATTTCTGAAACCAAATACCAACTTCGGGCTGTTTGTTAGGTTGGAGTCCCTTGGTTTTTAAAAACATAGTATTCCCAAGGGCTGTAAAAGGATTAGTATGTTTTTGTGATATACTTACATTTGGGTCATGTTCATGCAGTCTGGTCCTTGGGGCTGTTCCTTAGGTCGGAGCCCCTTTGTAATAAGAGGTCAGTATTCCTAATGGTTCTACTGGCAGCGAGAGCTAGACTTGTAATAATGGTGGAGGTGGGCCGATTGTTCTTGAAGAGGATAAAGTTAAAACTTTCTTCCATTGTCTAAAAAGGATTGGCGTGCTTTTGTGATATACTTGCATTATATTCGTGGTAGATTTGTTTAATAACATGACCAACTGGAAATACATTCGAGTCCGGAAGTTCTGACATACTGTTTGTTACCAAAGATGCAATCTGATGCCTTAAACGGAATAGATTTTGATAGATCTTTTTTAGGCACTAAGTTTAGAGAAATTAAGAGAAAAAATGATGTATGATTTTGGTCAGAGCTCTGTTTCTCATTGCCCTAGGGCTTGTAATTCAGTAGCTCAAGATACATTAGCAGCAATTGGTTTAAATTGTAATAATGGACCTGTCCTCTTGCAGGACCATTTACCTGAGTATGTTTCTGTTCTAGTGTCCAGTGAGTTGGCTGGACAAAGTGATTAATGGATATTTGACTTCAAAAAAAAAAGATGCAGTCTGATTCTTTGGTGAGCTATAGTTGTAATCTATTGAGCTATCGGTTGGGTTTTTTTTTTTTTTTGCAAAATCTGGGACTGTTGGCTCATGCCTTTTTGCAGATTTGCTTTGTCTGCCTACAAGCAAGGGGGTTATAATATAGTAGCATTGCAAAGGGGTAAAAAAAAAAGATCCACAAAATCTGGAATTCTGATATGTGAAAAGAAAATTTGCTTGACTAAATTTGATGAACATGGCAATTCATTATATCTCCTAGCAAAGAGAAGACGGAAGCATTTAGGTCTGATGATACCTGCTGGCCGCTGGGGGTTGGAGCTTGAGAGGTACTCAACAACAAGAAGCCTTGACACTGGAAGTCCAACAGTCTGATCTAAACCCTGCAGAAAAAAGTGGATGTGAATGGTGTTAAGATGCAGAAGCAAATTCATGCTACGACTGTATAATGGTCAGTGGTAATCCTAATGCAGCTGAACCGAAAACTGCACAGCGATTTAATAGGAAGGAGAATTTATGGCTGTCGATGTTCAAATTTGAGACAAATCACAGAAGGAAAAAACTCGGAGAAGAAGCTAACCACTTGAAGATGATGCTTGAAAACTTGGAGATGCTGTCGACGGCACTTTGGGTTGGGGAGCCGGTTGCCTCTGGTGACTGGTGAGCTAGTTCATTGCAAAGTAGCAGCAAGCCTTCTTGTGGTGTTTGATGAGCTGCGCTTATAGCTGAGGCTGCCGCGTTTACGGTGGAGGTCGGCAGCTCGCTGGGGAGATCAAGGCGACCTGGTGCAGTGATGCAAGCAAGGACAAGGAGGCTGGAGGCAAAAAAAGCTATCGAAGACTTGAAGTCTTCTTGTTTTCTTGCACGAGGACGACGACTTTGGCCAGGTCCAGGTCAAGGTTGCGCAATTACCGAGTACTCACAGAACGCCCCACTTGTGGGAAATGAATCAACGCAGAAACTACCCTTTGTAGATTATTTTTTTGTTTTTTCGGTTTTTTTTAGATTAACAGGATTACATGCTGTTTCTTGGACAGTGCATGCCAAACGTGAGCCTTTTGAGGCCGCTAGCCTTTCTTTCCCATCAAGCGACCCTTTTAGCTTAGCTTTGCCTTGTTGTCTGTACTCGCAACCAACCATTGCCGCGTAACAATAGTTTACCTTTGCATCATTTTGTCATCTCCTCACGGTCATTTACATAGTACAATCATACATCTGCGTCTGTTCTAACTAGGCTAATTTGTAGTTGTTTGGTTGTGTTTATTGTACTAGCCTGGCTAGCATTTTGGCGTGTTTGGTTGTCTACCTTGTTTTGCATAGAATTACTCCTTTTTCTGTTCTGGTATGGTATACCAGCTCTCACACATTTCATCGAACACCACCACGGCTGGTCACCACCGATGAGGCCACCCATTTGCACCTCCTCAGTACCGTCACCGGCGCCAAGTCCTTAGAACGAGAGTGAAGACCAAGAGGTGACGGGAATGAATCACGGAGCCGGCCGAAAAGAACTATTTGCGCCTGGCCCTAGCTATATGGCAGGCCAGATAGAGCTGGCTCCAAGGACTGGCCAAACAACCAAACACCCCAAACCTGGCTCATTCAAGCAAAAAGCCAGGTTTGAAGTCCAACCAAACACACTCTATACCAGCTGACCGAGAAAAAAATGTTTTCCTAAAAAAAGAAGATATTGTTAGGTGTAATAATAGCTCATATGCACTGCAAAGTCCACAATACGATTAATGATGATATAGTGCGAACATTAGGGTAAGAATGACAAATACAAGCATTCGCGACTCAGAGAAATACAGAGGCAGAGGCCATGAACTATACAGAGTGGAGTTGGCCAGTGATCGAACTTGCAAGGTATGCTCTCTAGTTCAAATCCGAACTGACTATATCTGAACTAGGCCAAGGATCCCCGTCGTGCGAGGGATTCGCAGTGGTATTTATGTTATTAAGAACCTGATTTGGATGTAGCAGCAACCAGTTGCAATGGACAGATCAAATGCAGGATAGCCATGAGGCAACAAACAGTTAGCCGAGCTCACTCATCCGGTCATCCCCTGTCGCCAAATCAAGATCAGATAAACATGATTCTTGCTCCCTATCATCTTAGATCCGGTCTATATTACAGTTTCGAGCTATGTCCAGTTTCCATGCTAACTAGCTTGTGAGGAAACTTCTGATCGTTGGTCGCCATCTGCCGCTGTCTGGACCTGGGCAGAATATTGCAGGTTCCAGAGAACTTCTTCGATGGAAGGTCGGACCGAGCATTCAACAGACAGGCATTTTATCATAATTGAAACCACAATGGATAACGAATCCTGTGAAGAAGTGCCAATAACGACAGGATCCACAACTTGATCGCGCTCTTCCAAAGTTGACATTGACGCAACCTGCGGATACAGGCAAAAGATAGTTAGAATTGTTTCGATACTCTTTGTTTTTCTCTCCCACGGGCGGTAAATGTATCTGTAAGTATGGTCAGAACAATGATCATATCAGACTTCACAACGGATGAAGGTCAGGCTTAGATCACAGATAACTATTCCAGGTAATTAAGTAAGATGCGTGGCCACTTCGTTAAAAAAAAGGTAAGATTCATGGCCCTTTTTGGAAAATGGTGAAACCAAACACGAGATGGTTTACAGGTATTTTGCATATGTGCTGCATCAAATCACAAACACTGGGGAAAGTATGATGAAGAATGGAGTAAAATCCCAACCAAGACAGAAGGTATTTAAGTGTTTTAAACAGCCTAAAATCCTCGTGAGGTTCACTAAGCTACTCAGCATCAAACAATCTCTATCCAGCATCTATAAAATTTGTAGTATAAATATGTAGTGCAACATACCAGATCTTTCAAAATGAAAGGGTCACCTTTCTCATGTAATTTTGGGCCCATAAGTACTTCCAGTAGAATAAAACCGAAAGAGCATACATCATCCTCCAAATTTTCCCTATAAATAACACATATGTTATATGGTCATAACTAATTATGACACTTGAATTTAAGAACAAGATTTCCTTTTTTTTCCTATTTCAATGCACTTGGTGTGCTGAACTCCTCTAAAACTCGACCAACCTGGGCCGAGCCTTAGACCTGTGCTTTGGCATGACACAAACGAGGAGCCTGAGTGCTACTAGAACCACCTGACCAACTCAGCTAGAGGCTCATTCACATGCATGTGAAATCAAACTGCCCTTGGACTATGCATCTCAAATTAAACAAAGATACAATTTGTTTAGCAGGTACTTACATTTCTGTAGGATCATTTTGGAAGTATTTTTTCTTTTGTCCTATTACCTGAACACAGTAAGTAATTTGTGTTAAAATAAAGCAGTGTTGTCTGAACTCTAAGCTGCTTAGGGATAATTCTTTCAGAATGACACGCCCACCTCATGTTTGTATATCTCCTCTGTGATTATGGATAGTCCATAGTCGCTCAACTTTGCCATATGGTGTTCGTCAACCAAAATACTGGAAGATTTTAGCCGATTGGATAAAGAACCAGGAATTATTCCTGTATGTAGGAAATGAACAGCCTTAGCAATGGCAATCAGCACCTGCAGCCTGTCACACCATTTCAGAGTCTTCTCTGGACTAGAGGCTGCCAAAAAGAAAGTGTAAACGTAAATAATAAATTGGATCAAAAAATTTATGCTTTTCATTTAATTTGACTTCATAGTCAAATTCAGATCATTACCAGAAAGATAAGAAGAAAGAGTTCCACCAGGCACATATTCATATACAAGGAAAACCCTCTTCACAGTTGATTCATCAACCGCGCTGTCTATGCAGTGCCCCAATAGGCAAACCAGATTTGGATGGCGAAGCTTTGCAAGGAGATCTAGACGAAGCTTTAGATTCCTAATCGAATACCTCTGGTGCAATGCCAAACATCTTATGGCAATCAGGGTGCCATTCTCTAGTTTTCCCTTGTATAGCTGAAAATATGAAAAGTTGTGATCAATCGAATTAGGCTAGAAGAACTGTTATTGGTACAAGTGTAACCTAGAGCAATTGAAATATTCTAGTTTGATTCATTTGCTAATCGTGTCATGTTTTGGGTAAAGCAAAATGTAAATAATACCAAAACATTGACAAACCTTTCCAATTGCTCCCTCGCCTAAAAATGCTGACCGTTCAAAGCTCTTTGTTGCTTCCTTGAGTTCTTCTAAAGAAAATATGCGATGTGATGGCTGCACTTGTGTTCCTAACTTGACAGCTTGAGATATGCACCCTGCAATTAAGGGGGAAATTATTTGAATTGACAAGAAAAACAGGTGTAAAGAATCTGATACAAATATAATTAAGACATGTTAGGATTCATGCATAAGTAAACAGGTCCCTCGTGGTCACAGGAGCCTTATTAGCACCTCAAGCCCGGGGTTTGACTTCCCATGGGAGCGAATTACACATCATTACAGAGCATTTCTATGGTATGGCAAGACTGAGGATGCACTGTAACAATGTGGACCACCAAAGCTAGGGTGCATTTGCTGATTCAGACATAAGTTAACTTGGGAGAGATGGATTATCTAATTCCACATCTTTTTTAAAAACAGATACATGTTTGCTGTCACAAAATTTAATTACTCATGAAAGGAGGATCCAAAGAAGTTAAAGAAGCTGCCACACATATTTAATACAATAAATGATTGAGAACTCTTACTTGCATTCACCAGCAGTTCAGAGGACATTCCTGAAATCGAATTATCTTGTGTATGCTTTTGCTGGAACTGTTTTTCTGCCAGAACTTTCTGACAGCTTCTTTTGTTGGAAGCCATTAACAACAGACTAAGCACAAGCATAACAAACAATATGCCAACAACAGTGACTACAAGCCCAACATCCTTGTTTGATCCTTTCCCCTTATGAGATTGCTGGCAATATTTAGCTTCATGCTGGTGGGCAGGGTCAACACTAAAGCAATTCCCATCAAACTTAACAACCTTGTTATTCAAATTACCATTCAGACAGCTGGGCAGATCACCTGTGAGTCGGTTAGTGGACAAATCCACAAAGCCCAGGGTGCTGCTGCATGTTAAACTACTTAAGAGTGAACCACTAAGCATATTTGCCGCCAAATTCAGATAACTGATATTAGGAAGAGCAAACAGCTCTGCAGGAGGACTCCCCACAAGGAAATTGAATGAGACATCAAGGTGCTGAAGCCGGTTCAACTGACCAAACTGCTCGGGAATTTCACCCTTCAGTGAATTTTTGCTAAGTAAGATTGTTACCACTGATGTAGGCATCTCAGGAAGCTCTCCATCCAGCTCGTTGTCCCTTAAATCCAGCATCTCAAGCTTATTTAGGCTGCCTAAATTTGGAATATCCCCTGAGATGCTATTGCCAGCAAGAGCGAGTTCTGTAAGCATGGCAGCTTTGCCAACTGATGCCGGTATGGACCCCTTCAGCTGGTTACTCTGCAACCGAAGAACCGTGAGGTTCGAGAATGAGTCAAGCCAGTCCGGCACACTTCCATTGAAGTAGTTACCATCCAGTGTCACAGTATGGAGCTTCGACATGACTGACAGCTTGGGAGGGATCGATCCATAGAGAAAATTGGAGCTCAAATCAAGCACCTCAAGTGAAGCTAAACGGTGAATCTTATCTGGGATGGGACCCCATAGACCCAAAGACACCAAGATGACAACTCTTAGGGTAGTTAGCCTTGTCAGCGTAGTAACAAACGAATCAAGAACAAAGGCTTCTGAGAGGGTGACATTAGGAACAGAAAAGCCACTGAACTTTGGTGCCTTGGTGATCCTGTCACCGATGATCTTAAGCTCTCTGATGGCATTTCCCTCGCAGGTGACCGCAAGCACTGCAGTGGGTTTAGTGGAGCAGGGATCGCTGCTTGGGCTGCCCCAAGCATCCAGCTGCCTGGGGTACTCCAGCTGCTTCCTGAGCTGCTGCAGCAGCTCGGTCTGTGAAGATTGCTCGCTTATTGAGAATAAACTCAAACAAGTAGTGACCATGACAAGGATACTAAGGTGCCAAGCCATTGGAGCTCAGATAGCACTATCGTTTCTCAATTGGCTTAGTATCTTGCCAAACTTTATCACTTCCAAGCCACTAAAATGGGCAGAATTTGAACGAGGACTCGCACAACAAATAAATCAGGAAGGCCGAAGTGGAGCACTATAGGTACAAGGCAAACATGTCAGTAAACTCGGAGAGAAACCTTGCCTTGCTTGCCCCCAAAATATCAGTTTCCTGCTGAAGATTACAATTTTCAGCCCAATTTGGATGTAGCAAAACGTATAATAACAATAGAAGTACAAGGCAAACATGTCAGTAAACTGACTCATATCCTTGTCATATCACTAGAAAAAACCACATTGGATGCTGGACGGTAGAAGCAGTGCGTCAGATCGAACGTAGGATAAGACAAAGCAACAGTATTTGGTTTCTTTTGTTTAAATATAAATCATTTTGGGACCCGACAAAGAAAATGACAGACTGGTGTGGTTGGGCAGATTGTACTACGGATATGAATTCGGAATTCCCATTCCTTAAGACCTTGGTGGCACAAATACAAATTTCAATTTCGAAACCTGTGGTTTGCAAGAACCCATAAGAGGGACTTGGTAAAAGAAAAAACAACAAATAAGAAACGAATCTGAGCTTGTAAGCAAGGATTGCAGTGAAATGAAACCTACCATGAAACGCTGCAAGCTTCAAAACGAATCCCGCTAAGGTGAAAGAAGAAATGCAGCTGAAGGGGAAAATGAGAGTTCAGCAACTTAGGAGTGCCCGAACCGGAAGCAACTCAGATTTGCAGCGAGGAAACAACTCAGACCCTCAGAGCATTGTACGAACTTAAAAAGAAGGCGAAAAAAAGAGGGGAAATTACGGAATTAAAAAAAAAGAGTAGTGTCTGCAAACAGAATCGTACCGTAGTACAGAGCAGAGAAGGCACGCAGTCAGAGGAGAAACGACATTCATAATTGGAAATGCAGCAAGAAATTGTGGGCTTCTGACCTGAAATGCAGGGAACGCAGGAGCAAGAACAGCTGCAGAGCTCAGTTAAAGCGCAAGAAGCTGCTCAGGTCAGTTCATAGCCTGAACCCCCAACGTTCTGTCCGCCATTCTTCCTCGACACCTAGCAGGCTAGCAAGCAGCCGGGGCAGGCAAGAATGGAATGGACACAGCAGCGGGAGGAAGGGGAGGAGCGAGAGCGCCCCAGCCCCAGTGCACACGGGATTGAACTCTCACTCACCTACGCAGCCACACTCCCTCCGCCCCCAACGACAGGCAAAGGCAACAAGCAGCAGCGGTCCAGCTCCTGCTGTCCTGCAGGAGGACATTAATGGGCCCTGGACAGTGAGCGGTGGGCGACACCAGCGCTGGCCGCCTCGGCTCGGAGCGAGTAAAATCACGGGCATCCGTCCTCCATTGTTTTACTCCTGCCGGTCAAGTACCAGTAAAAAACCTTAAAGCCACCGGCATCGGTGAAGGGCAGTGGTTGGCTGCCGGGCCCAGAAGCAGAGACGCTGACCACTAGAGGCCAAAACGCCACAAAGCGAGCGGGGGAGTTGGTGGTGGAAATGTTTTTATAGAGAGTTTAAGAGCATAGCTAAGAAGTGCCTATGTCATGTCACTTGTTTACTATGCTTTCATCGAGCGTGATCTATAGTAAATATTTTTATAGTCATTTCATGTACGATAATGATAGAACACGGGCATCCGTTCCGCCAGACGTGTGGCCCAACTAGATCTAGCGACAGTCATACAACATAAGAAAGAAAAGGACAATATCGATTCCTCTAACGATCTTGTTCCTCATTCCGCATTGCTCTGCGATCTCCATCGCACGAGGCTTTTTCTCCATAGTCGCCACTCCACGGTGCCTGCTCTTCCTACTCCACAGCGGCTCGAGCAAACCTCCTCCCCCTCCTTCTCCATGGATCCGGCCACTTCTCCTCCACGTGCATCTTCCTTCAAGTCTAGTGACCTCTATGGCGCCTCCACTCTACGGCGGCAGCTACGACGAGATAGGTCATTCCTTCCTTGGATCTAAGCATTTCTCATCCTCCTCTGGATCTGAGCCGCCCTCCTCGTAGGGACACGAAAGTGTATAGGGTTTCATGGAGCTCAAAGGTGACGGGCCAGAGACTCTTTGCATGCCTTTTTTTTTGTTGTTTCTCCTGTGTTGCAATGGTTGTTTTGAGATGTTGCAACATATGATTTTTGAATGTTGGGATTTTTTTTGTTGTTGCAACAAATGTTTTTGCGATGTCACAGTAGTACTACTCGAGATGTTGCAGTACATATTTTTCTATTGTTGTAGTAGATATTTTTTGTTGTTGCAACAATTTTTTCGATATTGCAGTGCATGTTTTCCAAGGTTCTAGTAAATTTTTTTCGATGGTGTAGTATATATTTTTTATGTGTTGCAGTAGATTTTTTTTCGTTGTTGTAGTAGATATTTTTCAATGTTTCAATGTATGTTTATCAGTGTTGCAATTTAGGGAAGGGAGATAGGAGTGCGTTGGGGAGCGGAGCCATTGGCGGTGGCATGACAGGGGTAGGGTTGCTCTTGTGGTGGGGATGAGTTGAACGGATGGGGATGAGGATAGGATGGAGATCGGAATGAGGTGCGGGGCATAGTGTTGGCCATGCAGCCCGTGGCCTGTTGGCCCGGCCCGGGCACGGCACGGCCCGACAACTACCGGGCCCGACCCGGCATGGCCCGAAGCACCAGGCCGTGCCTGGGCCGCCACCGTGGCCCGTGGCACGGCTCAAGCACGGCCCGGTGCTCAAAGGCCCAGTAAAAAATATAGCTTTTTAATTCTAAAAAAATGTAGATATATTGGCCCATCCATCCATCCTGAGTGGCCTGTTAAGAAATGTAGCCTGCTAATTTTAAACAAAAAAAGAAAATATAGGCATGCTACTAGCCTGGCACGACCTTGCCCCGGTGGCCCGCCGTGCCTTCGGGCCGGCCCGACGGCCCGCGGGCCGTGCCTTGGGCCATACCCCCGGCACGAGGCACGACGACGGCACGGCGCGGCCCAGGGCAGGCACGGCACGGCCCGATGGCCATCTATAGCGGGGCATGCGTGGGGCATCCTAATGGAAGCGAACGGGAGACAGAGGTGGTAGTCGGCGAGGTTGGGAGGGCGAGTGGATCCATACGCATTGGGGCGGACCTTGCGTGGGGAGCGGAAGTGGTTCCTTTCTCCTCTGTGCGAGAACAAGCAGAGTTGTATTTCCATCTCTACTTTTTTTCTATTTTTCTTTGTCCGTGGTGTTCGGATGTTAGCATCCGGATCGGACGTCGGACTCTAACAATACTATTTCATATATCTTCATCAAGCATATACATGCTTATTATTATTCATAGGTCAAGCTAACTTTATTACCGTACCTGTATTCGATTTGGGCATTGGCGACTCAAATTTGGATGGCATCGAGCATCGTTGATGAGAGTGCACAAATTTGATTTGAGCAGGAAGTTTTTGTGTGCTGAGGTTTTATCCCACATTAGACAGTCACAGCAGACCTGCAGCAACGTCTCTGGCTCCCACCGGCACGGCGGGCAACCCATCGGAGACGCGCATGTGGCCCTTCCTCGTGCCTTCGGCCAGCAGCCTGTGCCGAGATGGCATGGCAGCGCGGCGCTGCTCTGTGCTTCAAGACGGCAACCGATATTCGAAATCTGAAACCCGATGAAAATTTATTTTCTTAGGATGAAGATATTTGTCAATTTCTCTATCTATGAGTTTGTTAATGGACAAAAATCTAGATTCAACTTATAGATATAGGTCTGAGAATGTAGTATCTAAACCGGTAAATTTATAGGTTTTAAAAATCCGATCCATCATAATAAAGCAATCATATTAGTTCATAATATTCTAATTTTTTCTATAAACTACTGCATTCAGAGACATATACAAGATGATATGTCCATTCAAGTAAAAAATAAGAAGAATGAATACAATTTCATATTTTGATATATGATTTTTCATGTTTTATTTTTCTTTGTTGCTATGTGGATGTGCCCATGGACAACCCTATAGGTACCCATGATCTGATGGTTATGGATTTGGACACCAAATTAAACCCGTCATGAGTCATGAGCTTTTTGTGGGCATATTTTATATTTATGGGTATGAGTTTGGACTAACAAAATCCAACAAGTTTACACCCTTTGCCATCTCTACATGTGCGGCGGTATGGTGGCTGGCGGTGCGGCGCGGCGCCTCTCCGGGCCGAGGTTGTTGGCTTGTGTTAGGCATTGGGAGCTTTCTGCATTGATTTGCCACATCAGTGTCAATTTGGACCAGATTTTGGTAGGGGTGCTGGAGATTTTGGCGTGCCGTGGAGGTGGAGACAAGATGCGGGACGGCAGGGAAAGTGGGCAGGCGACGCATGAGATTAGGATCTGTTTAGTTGGGCCTTGTTTAGTTCCGAAAAGCGAAAAGATTTCGGTACTGTAGCACTTTCGTTTGTTTGTGACAAATATTATCCAATTATGGACTAACTATGATCAAAAGATTCGTCTCGTGATTTACAGCTAAACTGTGTAATTAGTTTTTGTTTTTATCTATATTTAATATTTCATGCATATGCTATAAGATTCGATGTGACGGGGAATCTTGAAAATTTTTTAGTTTTCAGGATGAACTAAACAAGTCCTTGGTGAAAAATTTTGAATTTAGTTACTGTAATATATTTTTGTTTGTATTTAACCATTATTATTGAATCACAGATTAACTAGGATTAAAAGATTTATCTTGTAAACTACAGATAAATTGTATAATTAATTATTTTTTATCTATATTTAATTTGTCTAAAGATTTAATACAAATAGAAGTGTCTAGCTAGTCTATGATTGGACTAATTGCATAATCCTTGATCCTAGCTAGCCTCAAGGACGAGCAAACCAAGTTGCAGGCGTGGATATACTCAAGAAAGTAAAATCTAGTCTTCGAGGGCAACATAGCTCCGGAGGAGCTCGATATGGAACAGCTCGGCAAGATCGCTACCTGTCTTGATGTTGTTTTCGAGCAGAAAAATGGTAAGACCAGACATCTATCACTAGATTTGTAATATAACTGTTGACTGTGTCTATGATAATAATAATGACTCCACTATCAGAAACCACACTACGACTCCTCTTAGCCTAGGAGGATAATCGCCGCGTGGAGAAGGAGCAGGATGAAGCCTGAAAACACTAGAAAAGCTCTACGGCGACGGTAGTATCTAATTTCTACAGGTGGTTTTAATTACCGTATGTCAGTGCAAAGAAAACGGCTGGCCCGACTCAAGAACCACTAGTGTAAATCCATTTAAACTGACGGTTCACTTAAGGAAACCACGATTTACTTAATGGAACCGCTAGTGGAAATGCACCATTTATACTTGCGGTTACACTAGCGGTTCCTTAAGCCAACCGCTAGTAAAGTTTCTGGTATAAATACCCCTTCTTCCTCCCTGAAGAAAATTGTTTCTCACAGCCACCTTCCATAGGAGACCATTTTGGAGGTCTAGTTTTCACAAAATACAAGGGAAGAGTTTCGATCTTCATTTTTTGGAAGGAGGTTACTAAGAAAGATTAGTTTATGTCTCTCTTGCTTTTTTTTTTCATTCTTGCTCAATTTGAGTCACTTTTTGGATCTAGGGTTTCACTGTGTGTTATAGAGAAAAGTAGCTAGGTTATTATCTTTATCTGCTCAAATGTGGTTGCTTAAGATGGTTAGATGATGTCTCTCCTCTTTCTCTTTTTATTTTTGTTATATTTTTGTCTTTATTTCTTAATTTAATTTAATTATCCACTATGTATTTATGATGCTGGATCTTTGAGGTTGGTAATATATCTCGTTTTGACTGTGTAATTGTGCAGTGGTTCGGAAAAACTCGTAGACATAACTTTGGTCATATGAGCTGGAATTAAAGATGGTGGGGGGCTAAGAAGAAAGCCATTATTGCAAGAATTACGCTGATTTTGGACTTCACTAACGGGCAAGAGCAACACGAGCTAGGCTTACTAGAGAGATTTGATAACATTTTCCCTCTCTCGAATAGCTTGTAACCTCTACTGTAAGCTCATCGAGTAAGAGCAACACGAGCTGCGCTTACCACTAGACGTAGGGACCTGTCTGGAGGCTCGAACCAGTATAAACTTTGTGTTATCTTGTCCACTATCCAAGCCTCAGACGCGCACAACACAAATTTACTTGTCGGTTAGGCTCTCGGCCAAATCACCCACCGACATTGCTAACAGTTAGCTGGCTAATAGCTGTTATCTAATTTGATCCAACTAATGAGATAATTGTTATCTAAAATTCTAGATGTCCAACTAAAAAGTAGCTAGTATGTTATTATCCACTGTTTACATAGGCAATGTTTGACCTAAATACATCGTATAGTGATTTTCTTTCAAGGACGGAGGGAGTAGTCGGTAGTACCAGCTGTTGACCAGAAAAAAATGTTTTCTAGAAAAAAAAAGTGACAAGGACAGAAGGAAAGGAACCTTGACCCGCGCGAGTCTGCGCGTCAACCCCTGCCCTGTTGTCCCCCACCTCGATTGCCGCCCTCGCCGGAGGAGGAGAGAGCAGGACACCGGAGATCCGCCATGGCCGCCGCCGCTGCCACCGCCGACCCTCCTGGTACGTGCTGCATATCCTTGACCTTCCATCCTCCCCTCCCCTGCCTATACCAGATCTGCTGGTTACCTTGCCCCTGAATCGCCTTGTGTTTCCTCCCTCACGTGGTCTCCGACGGAGCACAGGCTACTTCGTCGGCCGTCCGTTGCACTACCAGGAGCAGCAGCCACAGGCGGTGCCGTCGCCGGCGCCCGCCGTCGACGACCACAAAGCTGTGAACGCGCAAGTCCCTGGTGCGTTCTTGTTTCGGTTCTTGCTTCGCGAATCAACTGCTTCCTCCTTTCTGCCCTGATTTCTGTTTCTCTTCTAGCAAATTTTTTTTCCACTGCATTTCGTGCTAATTGTTTATGAAACTGGATCGGGATTTGTTTTTTTCGCTGGCACGAGCAGGATACTACGCTGGGCGTGTGCCACCGAGACGAGGCGAGGACACTGAACACAACACCAACGGCAACGCTGGTGCTGCAGATCAGCAGAACCGAGAACAGAGCTTCTTTGCCAAATGGTAAGGCCCTCTTTGGTTGCTCATATATTTTTTTAACTCACATTGCATCGAATATTTACACAAATGCATGCGAAACTAAGACAAATCTTTTGAGCCTAATTAGTCTATGATTGAACACTAATTATCAAATAAAACGAAAATACCTGTTAAACTTTTAACACCTTCAACCAAACAGTTTGATACATTAATCAGGGCCGGTTCGGTTATAGGGAAATGTGATTCCCAACCGAACATATTTTTCACAAATTTGTATTAGTGCAGAAGATTTCCGGACCCGGAACGGCCGGTTCCGAGAGAACCGAACTGGGCCTAATTGGGTCTAGAATCCCGAGGCTATGGGATCAGATCTGTTGATTGCTGTCAGTTTCCAGGAGTTGATGGTTCTCCGTTCGCTGTGTTCAGGTTCGCCGGGTGCTTCTCCGGCAGCAGATGAAACTCGAACTAGACCCTCTTCTTTCAGTTCAGTGAAGGACATTTCTGGCTCAGCACGGAGTCTCGCACTGGTGGTTGTCTGGACGGATTGCAGTTGCAGGGAGATCTTGAAATTCTCTGTTCCTTGATATGTTTTGGGGCTTGTCAATTTGTAGCATCTTATTCTTACCTAGACTCTAGAGTCAGTGGGATTATTGTTACCATCAATTTTTGCTGCGCTTACTTGTGTAAACCGAGGGATTTTCTCTCTCTCTCTCTCTCTCTATATATATATATATATATATATATATATGGTACTTTGTGTAAAGTTGGAGAATTTGTTGAAGTATGCTAATTTAGCACACCATATAAGAAAGCAGGAAGAGTGTTTATGAAATTAATATTAGAGCTGTTATTTCGCAACAGGACTTGTTTTTAATACAGGAAAGTGCATTTTCTATGTTTAACTTGCATGGGAGTTTGATTTTTGACCCCAAACTATAAAACCAAATACTAGACACCCTCCAACTATTGAAACTGGATCTTTAGCTTCTTTCAGAGGTAGTTTTTTTATTTTCTAAAATGATAAAAATCTATTTTAATACATAAATAGTACTGACTTATTTATTTTTCAATCATAAAAATATGAAACTAACAACATTTTTTTTCCTGAAAATATTGTTTATCAGTTATTTGCATCTAATTTGTTCATGTTTCTAATAAACCTAACCACAAGCAATAAAGCAACAGAAACATACAAAATAAGGTACAAATAACTTTAAAAAGATCAACAACACTTAGACAACAATTTTTGAGAAAATATGGTATTAGTTTGATAGTTTTCTGGTTTTAAAATAGATTAGTTAGTTATGAATTTTTAGAGGCTACACCAGATGTTTTTTTATTGTTATTTAATAGAAACCATCTTTAAAACCAACCAAATGACCAAATTTGTCCAGATTCGGTGACACGCACACGCGTTTGTTTATAACGTTGAAAACTGAACTCATGTGCAATTTGAGGATTGAAAAATACTTTACCCTTTTTAATAATCCGGCAGGAGCACTAGTAAAATTGCAATTGTGCAGTTGCAGAAAGCCAAATTTAAAATACAAAGGATGATAGCTACATTTCATCTTCCTTTCAGAACTACTAGACTAGAGATAATGAGGTCTTATTTAGATCCAAATTTCTTTTGGATTTTGACACTGTAGTACTTTCGTTTTTATTTGACAAATATTATCCAAATCATGTAGTAATTAGGTTTAAAAGATTCGTCTCGCGATTTACAGGAAAACTGTGCAATTAGTTTTTGTTTTCATCTATATTTAATACTCTATGCATATGCCGTAATATTCGATATGACGAAGAATCTTGAAAATTTTTTAGTTTTTTTGGATGAAATAAAGAATGCCTGAGTAGCAGAAGACAAGTCAGTAGCTACTACTAGCAAATGATGGTGCCAGCAGTGGCCCCACTTGCAGTAGCCGGACCGGCCCAGTAGCTCTTGGGCCTTCCTAAAAGATCATTTTCGTTTTTATTTAATAAATATTATCCAATCATCAACTAATTAGGTTTAAAAGATCTATCTTGTGATTTACAGGCAAACTGTGCAATTAGTTTTCGTTTTTATCTATATCTAATGCTTCATGCTTATGTCCCAAGATTCGATGTGACGGGGAATCTTAAAAAGTTTTTGTTTTTAGGGTAAACTAAATAATACCTTAGTTCCGAAAACTTTTTAGTTTTCGAGACTGTAACACTTTCATTTTTATTTGACAAACATTGTCCAATCATGGAGTAACTAGGCTTAAAAGATTTATCTCGCGATTTACAGGTAAACTGTGCAATTAGTTTTTATTTTCGTCTATATTTAGTGCTTCATACATATGCTGCAAGATCCGATGTGACGGAGAATCTTAAAAGTTTTTTATTTTTCAAAATTTCAAAAAATTTCAAAATTTTAAGTCACATCGAATTTTACATTACATATAAAAAACATTAAATATAGATAAAAAGATAATTAATTATACAGTTTATCTGTAATTTGCAAGATCTTTTAAATCAAGTTAGTTTATGATTAGATAATATTTATCAAATACAAACGAAAATGCTACAATAGACAAACTAAAATTTTGCATGAACTAAACAAGACCCTAGTCTCTACATATCATGTCCTTTCCAATTCCAACAATAAAAAGACACGGGGAAGGAGGGAGACCTCCACAAGGGGGACCTCCAGCTCTCTCGTCTCTCTCTCCACTCCACCCTTTCCCCCTCGTCTCGCTGTGGGCGCGCGGAGGAGGAATAATCGTTCGCCGAAGAGCTCCGACACCTATCCGCCAATGGCTGACAGCAGTCCCGCTCCCGGTACGCTCCTCAACCACAACCATCCTGCATACATATGCGTTTCAATTTCCATGGCTTCCAACAAAATAAAAGCATGCCAAACGATCCAAGTTTAGAGCTATACAGTAGTACGTGTTTAGCTTCCATGATAAATAATTCACATGATTCTTGTTTGGTGCTGGTGCAGGCTACTACTCTGGCTCTCCCGCCGTCACGCACAAGGCTTCGCCGTCCGAGCCCGTTGACGGCCAGGTCAACGCTTCACTCCCTGGTGCGTGCCCTACGTACCAACAGATCCGGCGATCCAAGCGTCTCTTTCTTCTCCTAACTACTAACAATTCCTCTCCTCGTTTCGTTTCTGTCTCCACTCACGTTTGGGGCCTTGTTTAGATGTGAAAATTTTTTGGATTTCGTTATTATAGCACTTTCGTTTATTTATGACAAATATTATTCAATCGTAGACTAACTAGGATCAAAAGATTCGTCTTGCGATTTATAGACAAACTGTGTAATTAGTTTTTATTTTCGTCTATAGTTAGTGCTCCATGTACGTGCCACAAGATGTGATGGAGAATCTTGAAAACTTTTTGGATTTTGGTGGAAACTAAACAAGACCTAGTTTGCGTGGCTAGTGTCTGTTGACTGTTTGTAATGACGACCTTCGACTTTGGCAAGAGCAGGCGGCTACTACTCCGGCGGCCCTGCGGCGAAACATGGCGCCGGCGGCGGCCAGGGTAGCTCCGCTGCACCTAAGGAATCGGGCTTCTTCGCCAGCTGGTGAGAATTCAGAGCTCAAATCATCAAATAAATGAAACTCTAGTTGCTGTTGCCTGCGTTTGATTCCACTTTGATTATTCCTTCACTGATGGCGCGCTCTCCGTCTCCGTTTGTTGTATGTATCATCATCAAGCTGTGCGTGCTTCTCTGGCGGCGAAACTGCAAGATAGATCAAGTGTGTTGGACACAAGAACATGGATGGCACATGGCTTGAATTGTATATTTTCGGCAGTGGTGTTGTCGATTTGTACAAGCATTGTATGCACTATGCAGAAGCAGCAATCAATGAAAAATTGAAAAGTATGCCACTTGCCACATGATACAACTGTGCTTTGCTTTGATATGAAAGTATAAGCAGGGAGTCTCTCATAGAGTTTGCCTTGTGAAGGAGAAAAAAAACATTATGAAGAGATGCTCCTAGCCATGTAGGCTGGCGTATGTAACCTCCTATGAAACTTTGTGCGCTTATGCATGCGTTACGAACTTTTATTGGATCTAGCATTCAAGCTGAATGTCCCAAGCGTTGCGGGGATGTCCGAACTCAATATCAGCTAATAGAATTAGCACTATTTTTTAATTACGAAATAATGTTTTTTTCTCATAACAAATCAGTACTAGCATCAGCTCGTAGAAACCATAAGCGAAACAACCTGACGACTCACAGTTAATTGAAGGTCATTGCAGCTCTGACCCTTAGTTTTGGAAAGTCTGTTTTTGTCTTGGTATATAGCATTTACTATACATCTAGTAGACATAATATATTACTAACAAAAATAGTGTGTCTAAAAAAGCCATAATAAGGACTTACAATTTTTTTCGAACCGATGGAACTTCCCCATTTCCATTGAATGAACAACGGAAATACCGTTCATACAAAGAGTTTGAAAGACAGATAGAGAAAACTAGATAGTGGCATCTCTGTAGGCAGAAACTCTAGAAATTGCAGAAACCCTAAGCGCACGACAACTATAGCTTGCCAACACAGTATGAGGAAAACACTAAGTTTGGTTACACAAAAGCTTAATCAAGCGACAAACAGCCTTTGTCGAGGATAATTCCTGCAAAAAACCAGACAACATTCTATCTCCAGCAACATCTTGATTACTTATGTCTATCCGGCTTATCATCTTGGTCAGTTGACTTGTTGTTCTCCAGAGAACGGAGTTTTTGAGCTTTCACCTCTTGACTCACCAGCTGCATGGCAATCTTCAACATTGTATTAGCTCCAGCGATCAGCTGCTCCTTGTCTTCCTCCAGAAACAAACCTGCCCAGTACTCCATGAGCGAACAAGCATATCATATAACATGAATTGGACTTGTAACAGCCTTGCCATCAAAACAAGCATGAATTGGACTTGTAACAGCCTTGCCATCAAAACAAGCACTGCAGTAGATTTAATTAAAATTTTACCATATATGCACCCTCTAAAACTCATATATATACACCCACAAGCTAACTGCACCCCCTTCTGATTTGCTCTAGCTTCGCCACTGCTCAATAGTATAGGCCAGCAAAAAGCTAAAACAAAAGAGAGGTGAGGCAGGCCATGCCCGATTTGGGTACTTCTCTAGAAAAAACACTTCTTAGAGAGATGCTGCACTATAGGGACAATTACATTAGTACTCTCGTTTTTAACTCTAATATTGTGTATGAAGCTGATGTCTGCCAAGTTTCTTAACTCTGTGAGCTTTTGGTAAATAATGTGTCAACAAAATTGTTTGGAAAAAAGAAGGAAGAAGAAAATACTATGATGCTCATCTTTGGCGCAAGCCTCCTCTTCTCTACTTAAATTTACTTGAGCTTATCAGCCAAATCTACCAGTCATTCAACAATGTTTTTCTATTACAACAAATCAACAAATAGTACTCGTGTACCAAGTTTGGGAGCGTTCAAGCATGTCTCATCCAAGTTCAAGCATGTCTGATCCAAGTTCTCCTACTCTCCCGCACCACACGGATCCACACGTTCAAGCATGTCTTGGCCTTGTTTATTAGTTTCCCACCTAAAAAGTTTTCAACTCCCATCGAATCTTTCGATATATGTATGAAGTATTAAATATAAACAAAAAAAATCTAATTACATAGTTTGTTTGTAGATCATGAGACAAATCTTTTAAGCCTAGTTAGTCTATGATTAGCTATAATTGCTATAATAACCAACATATGCTAATGATGGAATAGTTAGGTTTAATAAATTCGTCTCACAGTTTTCAGATGAGGTATGTAATTTTTTTTGATTAGTCTACATTTAATACTTCAAATATGTGCCGACATATTTAATATGATATCCAAAAATTTTATTTTAATTTCGTGAACTAAACAAAGTCTAGTTCTTTTTTTAATACGAATGAGGGTGACGAAAATAAGCGCCGTCAGGATGAGGAGCAAAAAAAACATGCCATTTGACTATTAGTTTAACTTATATTTTTTTACCATAAATCACTTACTACTTAGGCTTTGTTTAGTTCACACCAAAAACCAAAAACTTTTCAAGATTCCTTGTCATATCGAATCTTACGACACATGTATGAAACATTAAATATAGATGAAAACAAAACTAATTGTACAATTTGTCTATAAATCGTGAGACGAATCTTTTAAGCCTAGTTACTCTATGAATGAACAATTTTATCAAATAAAAACAAAAGTGCTACAGTGTCAAAATCTAAAAACTTAGTGTCTTGGCTGTTTGCTGTTTGAGGCCAAAAATCCTATGAGCTGTTATTTCTCTATTTACAAATCCTCTTGTAGGGTCTCAACCAGAACAGCCCCTTATTATTTCCCTTCGATTGAGGTATTGCGTGAATTTTTTTCTTTCCAACAAAGTTTCTTCTAAGGCTTTGTTTACTTTCACTCTAAAATCCAAAAAATTTCAAAATTTCCCATCACATCGAATCTTTGGTCGCATGCATGGAGTATTAAATATAGACAAAAATAAAAACTAATTGCACAGTTTACCTGTAATTTGTGAAATGAATCTTTTGAGCCTAGTTACTCCGTGATTGGACAATGTTTGTCAAATAAAAACAAAATGCTACAGTAGCAAAAAAAAACCAAAAATTTTGCCAACAAAGCCTAAAGCAAGTATACGTGCAAGTCTTCTTCTCACTGTAATAAGTCAATTTCATTTCCGCGTTAAGGAAGCTGCGTCCCCAAAGACACCTGCTCCACTGTCTACTCCCACTTGGCCTCTTCCAAGAAGCAGAGGCCGGCAACGGAGGCGGCGCCCTGCCAGCTTCCTCCTCGTCGCTCACCGTCCCACTCTCTCCGGAGGAGGCTGCCTGCCGGAGACTCGCCATGGCCGACGCCTCGGGCAATCCTGCCGGTATGTTGCTCAGCCTTGACATCTACGGTATCTACCTCACCATTTCTGAAACCATAAAAGCAAGCTCGATCGAAACGATAGGCAGTAGCGTGCCGACTACTCTCATTTCCCCTGTTCGAATTGATCACTTTGATTCTTCACTGGTTTGCTGTGGCTGCAGATGGCTACTACAGTGGCCGTCCCCTGGGGTACGATCCGCAGCAAGCGCAGGCAGAGGCAGTGCCGCCGGCACCGCGGCAGGCAATCGCTGGCGAACAGGCCAACGGTGTGCCGGCGCCACAGCGGCAGCCACGGCAGGATGTTGGCGAACAGGTCCCCAACCACACTCATGTCCATGGCGTTCCTGGTGTGTGTCATACAGATCCGAACTTTTTCCTGTCACTCTCACTCCAAGCTACTCGCTTGGCCTTTTTTTTTCTTTTCTTTTTTTGGAGAATCCTGTTTGATGTTAGTAGCGTCTGTTTATAGATAGATTCAATCAACTCTGCTTTGACTCTTTTGGGTTGGAATACGAGCAGGATACTACAAAGGCCGCGTCAACAACACGAACACTGCTGTAGCTCCTCTTTCAGCAGCTGCTACTGTTGCTCCTACTGCTGCTCCTGCAGTTGAACCTGAAAGGAAGCTGAGCTGGGTTGACAAATGGTAAGTATCACAAGCACGCAACGTCTGCTTAAATTGATATAGAAAATGGCACCATCTAGATATCAAGTATACTCACTAACACTGCTTTGTGTAACCGTAATTCTTTTGCATGTTGGCATGTGGTTCCTATCTCAAGTCTCATGTGCTTCACCGGCGGCAGAAACGCGAGGTAGCTCAGGAGTCAAGAGACACCTGTTGTCGGCCACGTTATTGACGAAGTGCTTGTTTGGATGTATAGAGAAATGCTGACATCTTTGTTAGCCCTTCCCCATGCATGCCAGCGCTATTCATTTGTAGAACTGCATGCAGAATTGCAGATGCAGAGTAAGTGAATCTATTTGTGGTCCATCGGTTGTATTGTGCTTAATGATTTAAATCATGATTGTTTCATATGGTTTGGTATATATGATGAATAAATAAAACACCACGGTGATAGGCTCCTCTTCAGCAGCAGTAATGTAAAGAGTCTCTCACTTCTCGATTTGTGAGTAGTGACTCCTGTCACATCGAATCTTCCCGTACATACATGGCCAAAAATAAAAGTGATATAGTACCGAAAATCAAAAAGTTTTCGGAATTAAACATGGCCTTATCGTGAAGGTTGTTGTCACTTGGATCTGGCATTGTTTGCACAAGATACTAATGTACCTGATATAACGTAACCTGGTCAACCGTCAACACAATGGTTTATTATGTCGCCCTTCATTTTTGGTTGACTTAATGTACATGATATCAAGCTTGTCGTTTTTGTCATTTTTGGTTTATCATGTTTTTTCATTAAACACGGCGTTACTATACTCAAGTTAGTTAAGTTTATTAGGATGAAAAGCAAACATATATTTTAGAATTTTTTTACAATGGTTGGAGAGACGATGAGAAGCAATATGTGTCTATATTTTAACTACAAGGACAGTATATCACTCTATTTAAAAATGTTAGGACTCACTGTCCTTGAAATATCTAAATAATAATGAATATAATTATGCAACTTTTTACAAATTACATTTATGCATATGTCCAAGCTTGCTTATAGTAAGTTCAGTTTGATAAAGGATCATCAAGAATCAATATGGTCACATCATTAAAGGATGAGGCATCGATGGAATGGATCTTTTCATCGCATGATTTGAAGCCATAAAGGTGATAATAACCCTAACCAAGTTCTTGAATTACACATGATAAAATATACTCCCTCCATCCCAAATTGTAAGTCATTCCAAGAATCTTGGAGAGTCAAACTTTTCTAAGTTTGACCAAATTTATACGATAAAATAATAATTATTATGATACCAACTAAATATCATTAGATTCTTGCTTAATTATATTTTCATAGTATACTCACTTTACTTTACAAATCTTAGTATTTTTCTCTATAATTTTGGTCAAACGTGAGAATGCTTTTACTCTCCAAGATTCTTGAAATAACTTACAATTTGGAATGGAGGGAGTAGTATAGAGTGTTGCACTAGACGGATACTTAAATGAGTTAAATTTAGTCCTTCAATGTGTTAGAACAATATGAAATTGTACCAATTGTCGTGTCATTCTATTTAAAAAATGATAATCAATTTTTTACTTGCTTTGGTTTAAGAGGATGGAAGGGGTTATAGAGAGAAAAGGGTTAAGAAGATGAATGGGAGTTTTTACATGAGACAGAAAACATGTAGGAAAAAGGAGTAGGAGCACAATAAGATGGGGGAGGTAGGGAATAAGATGAAGATGGTGAGAAAGGGGGGTGACAGCCATGTGCATGCTGACATTTATTTATATAAATTGTGCAAAAATATTTTAAGTACCCTCATCTAACTTATATCTATAATATATGCTTTATGTAGTACGAACAAAGGAGATATGAACTTAGCAAAACGTCATATCACACGTAAGTATTTGAATTATACCAGCATATGTTGACATACCCTATTGTATCACTGCAAAATTCAATTATTTTTATATAATAAATATGAATTGACTAGTAAAAAAAATGTTAATATTTATTCATTGTCTATGAAATGTTCTTTTAACATAGTAGGTGCCTATTAGTTTGTACAAACCAGTCCGTGCATATGCAGTGGCCCTTTGGAGCACCCAAAAGTCCTAGCAAGCAAGTCAAGTATTTCTTCTGTCATGTTAGTAGGCAGCATCATGGACTTTTGGAAGTTCACCGGCCTTGTTTAGTTCGTGAAAAGAAAAGTTTTTAGACATTGTAGCATATTTGTATGTAGAGCAATTAGTGTTCAATCATGAATTAATTGGGCTGAAAAGATTAATCTCGCAAAATACATGCAAACTGTATAATTAGTTATTTTGTAGAGAATTTTTATAATGGTAGTTAGAAAATAGACAGCTCACAAGGAGCGATCCGACGGCTAAGCCCTTGTTTAGTTCACTCCAAAATTCAAAAACTTTTCAAGTTTCCCTGTCACATCGAATCTTGGGGCACACGCATGAAGCATTAGATATAGATGAAAATAAAAACTAATTACACAGTTTGTCTATAAATCACGAGATGAATCTTTTGAGCCTAGTTAGTCCAGGATTGGATAATATTTGTCAAATAAAAACAAAAATGCTACAGTACCGAAATCCGAAATATTTTCAGAACTAAACAAAGCCTAAAAATGCAGAGGAACCAAGAGGAACCAATTTAGGAGGCACTAGGAGAAACCAAGTACATATTAAATAGTGGGGCCATATGCACCTGGTGCATACTAAAATTGGTGGAATCAATATATGAAAATAGGTAGGAAAAATTCTATTTTCGAAATTTTTATATGTAATTGAGAGAGAAGAGGAAATCTATACTTAGGCCTTGTTTAGATGCACCCAAAAACCCAAAACTTTATAAGATTCCTCATCACATCGAATCTTGCGGCAAATACATGAAACATTAAATATAGATAAAAAGGATGACTAATTACACAGTTTACCTGTAAATCATGAGACGAATCTTTTAAGTCTAGTTACTCCATGATTAGACAATGTTTGTTAAATAAAAACAAAAGTTCTATAGTGTTAAAATCTAAAAAGTTTTTGAATGTAAACAAGGCCTTAGAATAGTATCGGGTGATTCAAGGTATATAGTTCGCCGAACGACTACACCAGGCTCCTCTCTCAGGCCTTGTTTAGTTCACCCCGAAAACTAAAAAGTTTTCAAGATTTTCCGTCACATCGAATCTTTCGGCACATGCATGAAGCATTAAATATAGACAAAAATAAAACTAATTGCACAGTTTACCTATAAATCACGAGACAAATCTTTTAATTCTAGTTAGTCTATAATTAGACAATATTTATCACAAACAAACGAAAATGCTACAGTCATTCTGTTCTTATATGTCTGCTGCAGTGGCAGACTGGCAGGCGAGGTTGAGGTTGAGGTTGTGGACGAGGGCAGTGGCGGTGGTAGCGGCTGCGAGGTCGAGGGCAGGGCTGCGGTGGCAAGGGATTAAAAAATTCTCAAATATTAAAATAAAGTAAACCAATGTGAGGAGCTTGTTGGGGTAATCAAAATGAATATTTTATTTTATCTAATACAGACTCACACAAAAAAGTTAATAAATTTCAAAATAAAAAAGCATTGTTGCATCAACTGACATCAGTGCTGCCAAAAGTAAAAAAGCCTGCTCCATACAACTTACAACGTAAAACACGGAGCAAAACAGCCTAAGCTTCACTACTCTAAAGATCAAAAAGTTTTCAAGATTCTCCATCACATCTAATCTTGTGACACATACATAAAATATTAAATATAGACGAAAACTAATTACACAGTTTAGCTATAAATCACAAGACGAATATTTTGATCTTAGTTAGTATATAATTAGATAATATTTGTCATAAACAAACGAAAGTGCTACAGTACCGAAAATTTTTCAATTTTCAAAACTAAATAAGGCCTAATAAGACCTACCTGACGCAGAGGCCCACATCAGCAGCCCAGCAAGGCCCACCTGCGGCAGCTGCATACCACCAGACACGAGCACGCGCACTACAGTTACCAGTTCAATTGCATGGAAGCGAATGGGAATAAGGATGAAAACGGAACGGAAATATTCCGTACCGAAGGTTTTCATTTTCTATATTATGATATCGTTTTCTATATTATGAAACTGTTTTCGAATTTTGTCAAACATATTTTAGTTGGTTTCACAACCATTTTTATTTTTTTTACTCTTTAATTGCTAAAATATAGAAATATTCCGTACCGACTGCATTCGTTTTTTATATTGTAATTCCGTTTCTGACCGTTTCCGACCGTTTTCATCCTTAAATGGAACCATCGGTCCCGTCTTTTACATGTCGAAACCGGGCCCTGTCCGGTCCTAATAACTATGTCGATAACTCTCACGTCACATCTTAGGCCTTGTTTAGTTCTCAAAAAAATTACAAGATTCCCCATCACATCGAATCTTGCTGCACATGCATGGAGTATTTATTTAGACGAAAACAAAACTAATTACACAGTTTGTTTGTAAATCGCGAGATGAATCTTTTGACCCTAATTAGTCTATGATTGGACAATATTTGCCACAAACAAACGAAAGTGCTACAGTATCCAAAATTTAAAATTTTTGCCAACTAATTAAACAAGGCCAGCATCTCCGACAGTGCAATTGGAATTTGCCATTTGTTGGAATTTGCCAAGTTCCTAAACGTTTTGCCAAAGGAAAAATAAGTCTATCTCTAAGTGTTTGGCATTTTTGACTTGACATTTCCAAAATAGTGGACCCAACTATTTTTGTCCGGGATTTTTTTGTTTGGCACGCTTCGCTCGAGATTTTTCCTCTGCGCGGGAATTTCCGTCCCCCGTCGCCGCCAGTCCACGAAGTCGCAAGTCACCGCCGTTTCTATGAATCGAGGCGTGAAGAAAGGAGGCGGCGGCGCGGGGAAAGAAGAGTTCGCGTGGGGAGGAGGAGTCCTCGCGGGAAACTACCGCAACGCGTGCGGAGGTCGCGCACGACAAGGAGTTCAGAAAACTCAGGATATCAAAATTGCCAAGCCATTGTGCCTATGCAAAAATGCCAAGTTTGGTCGATGAAATGCCAAGTTTGCCAAAATACATAAATCAAATGCATAACTGTTGGAGAGCAATTTTTAAGGTTTTTGACAAATTTCTAGAATGCATAGTCCAATTGCATAACTGTTGGAGATGCTCTTAGTGGATGTGTAGTACTAGCACGACAAAAGAAGCTTATAGCTTCACATAAATGAAGCCAAAAACTGAAAAGTGGAAGTTATATTGTTGCTAACACTACTAAAAGGGTGGAATTCTCCTATTATTTTTAAGTAGTAATAAAACACTACCATGAGTCATAGAACATGAGATCCTCACCAGTAGACATTTAGTAGCAAAAAAATTATACTAAATTTTAAATGTAAAAAATTAGGAAAAATCCGCATCACTAGAAGAAGAAAAAAATTTTAAATGTGTAAATATAACTACCTAATTGCTTTGAAATGAAGTCAAGTAGACCATATAGTTTCTTCATTACAATGAAGGATCATCTAGTCTCCCTGCTATTGTGCGCAGGTGTGGGTGCATCGCTTAGCAGCCAAGTTCTCGGATAGCAGACATGTTCACAAACGGTGTCGGACGGAACTACGGGTATACGGCTCCAACTTGTTACTTTAAGTACCAAAACACGTAACACATTGTCACGAAATGCACATGGGACGTGGTGGTTAGTTGATGCAGGTTATTAGTTGATGGTGGTTAGTTAAATGTGTTCTATTCCATGCATGTCACTTTTTTGCAGTCTTTTTTTTTTGTTTTATTGGGCCGTTGGATGACCATCAATTGCTAACCCTAAAGCCCATTCTGGGTCCAAGCCGCTGAGAAGCTACTGGCCGCCGCCGCTGAAAAGCTAACTGACCGCCGTGGCATCATTGCATAACCCAAGATAGCCACAGTTACAATCCTACTAATCTTCCGCTCATAAAATCAAATAGTGCTAATAATTTGCTTAGGAACCTATAGGAACTCATATATTTAATGCTCTATGCATATGTCCAAACATTTGTTGTGATGGGACAAAAAGTTTTTGAATGAGAACTAAAGGTCCTTTTGGTTGGGCTTTCCAACCTGCTTTTGCTTTAGCAAAAACCAAAAGCCACAGCTCAACCAAAGCACCCTAAATAGGGCCTCACCCTGTGGATTCAGTGAAATTGTTAATGACAGATTTTAGAGAAAAACAAGCTGCCTAACATCACCCTCAAGTATAATCAATGTGTCTCATCAACATATTGAATGATTGGGAAGTCATTGTTTGATTCTGGTGAAATTGGTAATATAATCTGAGTACCCCTAGCTCTTTGCCTCGGTTCACCAGTGACTGTAGGAAGTTGGCAGCTAGCACAAAGAGGAGAGGTGAAAGGGGATCACCATGCCTCACTCTTAAACAATTGCAGGTTTTTTCAGGTGTCCTATTTAGGAGTACTGCTGATGTTGCTGAAGAAAAGACTTGCTTCATCCATCGTAGCAACTTCTGTCCGAAACCTTTTTCTCCATTATAGTGAGCATTGCTTGTCAAAAGCCTTCTCAAAATCAAACTTTAGAATAACAATTTTCTTCTTTGAGTTGTGACATAAGTGCAAATATTCCAGTGACCGAGCTAGGCAGTCTTGGGTAGTCCTTTTTTTAATAAAATCATATTTATTTCTGTGGACTAGCTTGGTGATCACTGTTTGCAACCTATTTGCTAGCAGTTTGGTCAAGAGTCTAACTGAAGAGTTGAGTAGAGAAATTGGCCTATAATCTAATACAGTCGTGGCACCATCTATCTTTGGGATAAAAGTAATGAGACAAAGATTGATGCTCCTCATACACAGATTGTTGTTGTGGAAGTCATTGCATAGTTTATAGAAAATCCTCCTTGATGGTCGCACAACAAACTTTTAGGAACTCATTATTAAAACCATCTGGTCCTATTGGTTTGTTATTTAGGAGGTTTTTGATGTCAGGATCTATCTCATGGTTAGGAATGGTTCCTCAAGAAAACCTTGATCTTCCCTTGTTTCTAGAATTTCAGTTGGATCAAGAGCAAACCCTCTAAAATCTATCTGGCCCAATCTCTTCTTGAAACTTTCTCAAAGTTGCAGCTCTTTGTCCTTATTTGAAGTAAGGATGGAGCCCTCTCTTTCTTCTAGATGAGTAATAAGGTTGCCTCTGTGTCTAATTGTAGCATTTGCATGGAAGAACATTGTTGTTGCAACTCGTAATTTCACCGATTTGATGGCTCCTTTTTGTCTCCAATAGGTCTTTTGTTGCTGAAGCAGAGGTAGTAACTTTGCTTTCATTACAATTCTGAAGTTCCATTGTGCAAGGTGAAGATCTCGGAATTCTTCCAGAACTGAACCAGTGATTTTGAGTTGGAGGATATCACTAGTACAAAAATCGTTTTTGCTGGCACGGTGTTTTTTTTCACTGGCGGTTCACAATATCATGGCGCTAGTAGAAAAATTTCAGAGGGCCCAACAAGAAAACCGCCTGTGTAAACACGTTTACACAGGCGGTCTTCTTAAATACACCGCCTGTGTAAACTTCACATTTACACAGGCGGCTTACAATACAAACTGCCTGTGTAAATACCATTAACACAGGCGGCCGAATTACGACAACCGCCTGTTTAAATGTTTCTTTTTACACAGGCGGTTTGTATAGAGGACCGCCTGTGATAATGTATTTACACAGGCGACCCTCTTTATGAGCCGCCTGTGCTAAGTCTGCTATAAATACCCTTCGTCCACCTCTAGACAAGAACAGTTACTCCCGTGAGCTCACGGACTAGGCGGACCAGACGATTCCAGTTTCCAAGGGGGGAGGTTTTGATCCTCATTTCTTTGGTGAGAAACTTCCAAAAGGTTAGTTGGAGCCCTTGATGCTATTTTTTTTAGTGATTCTTTGGTTCAATTCTTGTATTGGAGGTGCTCTAGATCTAGAGTTCATGAAGCATTCTTGCTTAGGGTTAGGGTTCATAGGGCAAGAGAGAGAGTTTTAGCTAAATTTGTATGTAAATTCATAGTAAATTGTAGAAATTAAAAAAATAGAAAATAAATACTTTTTAGAATTCTTGTGAGTAGATCTATACAATAGAGTAATGATGAGGACATTTTGAAGTTTATAATTTTGATTCAGTTTTAACTTTTCTTTTTTCGGATGAATTAGACTTTATAAACTCAAACATTAAAATGTTGAAAATCATAAAATGGCAAATAAATACTTTTTGAAATCTTTGTGCATAAATACTTCATAGAAATCCTTGAATTATTCCTAAATTTTATACAATTATTTTTATATTTATGAAAATGAGCTTCAACAATTATTTAAATTCCATAAATTGTAAACTCTGTAAGGGCTAGGTTTTCATCTCTGTTTAGTAGAAGGAGGTTAGTATCTTAGTTAAATCTGTTTTCGGGAGTTATATTAGTTTTGTTTTTAGATTGACCTACATTAATTGTTCTTAACTAATTACAGCTAAATATGGAGAGGTCATTATGGATGTACAACTTATCAAGATTGGACCCATCATATGTAGTGGAGGTCCAAAAATTTATTGATGTTGCAAAGATACATGCTCGCAGAACAAAGGCGAAGCACATATGTTGTCCATGCGCAGACTGCAAAAATATTGTAGTATTTGACAATGTAGAAGCAATTACTTCCCATCTGGTTTGTAGAAGATTTATGGAGGACTACTTGATTTGGACAAAATATGGTGAGGGTAGTTCTGCACCTTATATGCGGACAACAGACAACACTGCAACTAACATCAATGTGGAGGATCAAATGCCACCTCTCAATGAATTTCATACTATGCCAGATGTCAATGAAACTCAGCATGCTAACACAGATGCTGTTGAAGATGCAGATTTCTTAGAGGCAATAATGAACGTTTGTGCAGATCCATCAATATTCTTCATGAGGGAATGGAAGCATGAAGAAAGGCAGCAGAGGACACTTTGTACGACGAGTCGAATGGTTGTACCAAAGAGTGGTCGACATTACGTGCTGTTCTTCAGTTTTTGACGATGAAGGCTAGACATGGTTGGTCCGATGCTAGCTTCAATGATTTCTTGCGTGTACTTGGAGACCTTCTTCCTAAGGAGAACAAAGTGCCCGCTAACACATACTATGCAAAGAAGCTAGTCAGTCCACTTACGATAGGTGTTGAGAAGATCCACGCATGTAGAAATCATTGTATTCTATATCGGGGTGATCAATTTAAAGACTTAGATAGTTGTCCAAACTGTGGTGTCAGTAGATACAAGACAAACAAAGTTTATCGGAAGGAAGAGAATCTAGCCTTTGTTTCTACAGGGAGGAAGCGAAAGAAGACCCAAACAAAGACTCAACAAGACAAACGCTCGAAGCCTAGTAGCAATGAAGAAGTGGACTATTATGCATTGAGAAGAATTCCTGCTTTGGTGATATGGTATCTCCCCGTGGTTGATCGTTTGAGGTGTTTGTTTGCAAACCCTGAAGACGCTGAACTTATGACCTGACATGCTTCAGATGAAAGGAAAGATGATGGAAAGTTACGACATCCAGCCGATGCAAAGCAATGGAAAGATTTCAATAAGAAATATCCAGACTTTGCTGACGATCCACGGAATGTAAGGTTTGCACTGAGTACTGATGGAATGAATCTATTTGGCGAAAGGAGCAGCACGCCCAGCACATGGCCGGTGATCCTGACAATATACAACCTTCCTTCATGGTTGTGTCAAAAGAGAAAATATCTTTTGCTAACCATTCTTATTTCTGGACCTACACAACCTGGAGTTGATATGGATGTATTTCTAGAGCCCTTAATGCAAGACATGCAAACACTATGGGAAGTAGGTGTGGACATGATCGATGCGTTCCGCAAAGAGACATTCACACTAAGAGCAATTATTATTGTCACAATTAATGATTACCCTGCTCTCTTCTCATTATCAGGCCAGTTCAAGGGAAAGGTTGGTTGTGTAGAGTGCATAGATGGAACATGGCACGTGTCTCTTCCTGCATCTAACAAGATAGTGTACATGAGGCACAGAAGATGGCTACCGGCAGGCCATAAGTACCGCTTACAAAAGATGAATAAGTACTTCGACAATATTGATGAATCAAAATCTACTGCTCCATCAGGTTGTAGTAAAGGGCTTAGAGTGTACAAGATAGTTGAGAATGTGAAGTTTGTTTTTGGAAAGAAGACCAAAGATGAGAAACCAAGAAAGGTTGTCAAGGCAAATGAAGGGGACACATTCAAGAAGAAGTCCATTTTCTTCAAGTACTTATCGTATTGGAAAGACTTGGACGTACGACATGCGATCGATGGTATGCATGTTCAGAAGAATGTGTTTGAAAGTGTAATTGGAACCTTGTTAGACATAAAGAGCAAGACAAAGGAAAGTCTCAATTCACGTTTGGACATGCAACATTTAAAGATCAGAAAAGAACTTCACCCTGTACTCCTAGAGAATGGGAAGTACCACCTACCGGCAGCAAGCTACAACCTGAACAGAGAGGAGAAACATGCAATGTGTGTGTGGTTGAAGAATTTAAAAGTTCCATCTGGTTTCTGCTCCAACATAAGAAGTCTTGTGTCAATGAAAGACCTTACATTCACCAACTACAACTCACATGATTGTCATGTCATGCTGACCACTTTTCTTCCTATCGCCATCAGGGCTATAAATCCAGTGTTCTTAAAGATGGCAATCACACGGTTGTGCTACTTCTTTAATAAGATATCTGAGAAGGTAATTGTCCGTGATGAGTTAGAGTCCCTACAAAAATTTGCTGCAGAGACATTGAGCCAGTTGGAGATGTGCTTTCCCCCATCGTTCTTTGATATAATGGTACACCTTGTTGTTCATTTGGTACCTCAAATAGAGGCATTAGGTCCCATGTATTTCCATGAAATGTGGACGTATGAGCATTTCATGTCAATATTGAATGGCTATATGTCAAATCGTGCTCATCCGGAGGGTTCCATGATAGAGGCGTACACTACAGAAGAGGCCATTGAGTCTGGAGGACCATTATGTAATAATCTCCTAAAAGACCAGGTATCAATTGGTTTGCCTCCATTGCGACATGAGGGAAGGCTTGATGGACGCGGGAGAATGGGACGGAAATCATTCATCCCACCAGATTACAACATAGTCCTAGAGGCACATTATAGCATACTACAACAACTCATAATAATGGACCCATTCATTGAGCAGCACAGGAAAGAGCTTCGTGAGAAGAATCCAGGATGCACAAATGATTGGGTATACAAGGAACACAAGCGTCAGTTCACCACATGGTTAAAGGATTTGGACATGACAGAGGAATCAGAAACCATTAAGATGTTAGCATCTGGACCATGAAGCCAGGTCACATCATGGCAAAGCTATGACATTAGTGGCTTTTCATTTTCCACCAGCTATAGGGACACCAAGAGCATGGGACAGAATAGTGGCGTTCGATGCGAGGCTATAGATGATGCAACTGGTGAAACAACTACATACTTTGGGTTCATTGATGACATATGGGAGGTAGAATATGGTCCACTCCTGCAGATTCCAGTGTTCCGATGCCGATGGGTTCAAGATAAACATGTCACTGTGGATAACTATGGCCAGAGAGTTCTTGACCTAAGTAAAGTAGGTTATAAAGATGATCCGTGGATCCTTGCTAACCGTGCCGCACAAGTCTTCTATGTGGAACAAATCCTTTCTAAGGATGAAAAGAAAAATAGCCACAAGCCAAAGCATATAGTTATTCCTGGAAAGCAACAAATTATAGGAGTTGATGGTGTAATGGATTTGGAGGATGTTAACCAATTCAGCGAGATGTCTCTTTTTACAAACTTTCAAGAAAACATAAAAAATGTTGAGAAAAGTATCCCACAAGGAAGGACTGTAGCACGCTAGATTCTATAAGTTATCATTACTCATGTAACTCATGTATCACTTATCATTTGTACCTTATGCTACTATTTCTTATTAAGCAACATGTTTACATTTTCCATTTCTTTTATACCTTATGCTATTTTATAATATTTGCACAATTTGAAACAACATAATTAACAAACCATTAATCACTAAGTAAATTAATTAACAAAGCACTCCTTTTGTATTTTATAATATTTGCATAATTTATTACAGTTTATTTAATTTTTGAAACAACATAATTAACAAACCATTAATCACTAAGTAAATTAATTAACAAAGCACTCCTTTTGTATTTTATAATATTTGCACAATTTATTACAGTTTATTTAATTTTTGAAACAACATAATTAACAAACCATTAATCACTAAGTAAATTAATTAACAAAGCACTCCTTTTATATTTTATAATATTTGCACAATTTATTACAGTTTATTTAATTTTTGAAACAACATAATTAATCACTAAGTAAATTAATTAATATAAATGAAAAAATATATTTTACAGGCGGCTGTTAATAAAAACCGCCTGTACTAATAGATTAGTACAGGCGGCCCTCAAAGTAAGCCGTCTGTACTATACTAATCTAGGCCTTGTTTAGTTTCCAAAAAATTTTGCAAAATATTTCAGATTCTTAGTCACATCGAATCTTTAGACGCATGCATGGAGTATTAAATATAGACGAAAATAAAAACTAATTGCACAGTTTGATCGAAATTGACGAGGCGAATCTTTTAAGCCTAGTTAGTCTATGATTGGACAATATTTATCAAATACAAACGAAATGCTACAGTACCCATTTTGCAAAATTTTTTGCAACTAAACAAGGCCCTATTAGTACAGACGGCTCTCAAAGTCAGCGGCCTGTACTAATATATAGTACAGACAGGTCTTCTTGACGTCCGCTGTAGAAATGATTAGTACAGGCGGGCGTCGATGATGTCCGCCTGTACTAATCCAAACCTATTTATACCCTAAGCGCGGGCCGTGAAATTTTTCAACTCCCGGTGGCGCGAGGTTGACGAAAGACGCCGTTAGGCTGCCGAAATCCACCGCCGCGCCACCCATCTCTCGCCGGAGCCCACGCCGCGACGCTGCTGCCCTGCCTCCGCGCCCCCGCCGCGAGCCACTACGCCGCCGAGGAGAGCCCGTGCGCCGCCGCCACCGAGGACGTCCGCGCGCCGCCGCCGCCGCTGCCGCCGCCGCCCCTCCCAACGCCGGCGGGAGGCAGCTTGCTGGGCCCTGTTGGGCTTGGCAGGCGCCCTTGCTGCCTTTTTTTCTAATTTTTGTAAATTATTGATTGTTAATTAATTATTAGGTTTTGTTAATTAATTATATATTTGTTAATTATTAGTTGTTAATTATTTATTAGGGTTTGTTTTGTAAATTATTTATTTGTTAATTATTGGTTGTTAATTAATTATTAGGGTTTGTTTTGTAAATTATTTATTTGTTAATTATTGGTTGTTAATTAATTATTAGGGTTTGTTTTGTAAATTATTTATTTGTTAATTATTGGTTGTTAATTAATTATTAGGCTTTGTTTTGTAAATTATTTAATTGTTAATTACTGGCTGTTAATTAATTATTCGGGTTTCTTTTGTAAATTCTTTATTTGTTAATTACTGGCTGTTAATTAATTCCTAGGGTTTGTAAATTATGTATTTGCTAATTATTGCTTGTTAATTAATTCTTAGGCTTTGTTAGCTAATTATTTATTTGTTAACTATTGGTTGTTAATTACTTATTAGGGTCTGTTAGTTCATTATTTATCTGTTAATTATCGATTGTCAATTCATTATTAGGGTTTGTTAGTTAATTATGTATTTGTTAATTACTGGTTCTTAATCAACTATTACGGTTTGTTTTGTAAATTATTTATTTGTTAATTATTGGTTGTTAATTAATTCTTAGGGTTTGTTAGATAATTATTTATTTGTTAATTA